>NC_056748.1:41831484-42006484 GCF_019279795.1 Protopterus annectens | reverse complement strand
ATAAGAAACAATACTATCCTGATCTACAAAATAGCCCAGGATATAACCCAGAACAAATCCTGGTCATCCGTCAAACAGATGTTATACCCAGGAACTAATGTTCTTACTCTGGTCTCTGTAACCATTCTTTGGAAATGGTCACTGTGTTTAACTTGTACTTCGACAGTATAGCTGCACTCAATGACTCCTTTCCTGACCTCCTGACTCTCTACTCCCACTTGTATCCCTCACCCTCATACTAAACCAGTTGCTACCTTTTTCATAAAAATATCCAAACTTAAACCCTACTCGCACTCAGTGGAAGGTACTCCCACAGAATACCTTAAAACTGCTAACATCATTGCATAGCTAGTCTCTGTCCTTACAAACATGGTCAACACAGGAATCCCATTTTCCTACCATCTAGAAAATGCCATCTTTCCTTTCCATAAAGGTGGTACTTCAACCAAGATATCCAACATCAAACCCATTGTCATCTTATCCCCCCCTCAAAAATATTGCAAAATGGCCATAAAGTATTCCAGCATCTAATTACTAATGGATACACAACATGGATTTAGACTTTCCTATAACATGTCAACTGTCCTACCTTTTTACAGATAAAGTGAGGGATAGTAGAAAACTTATTTGTAGACTAACTAAAAGCTTTTGGAACCGTCCAACTCCTCCTTACAACTACCCGTAAGGGGTATCTTGCAACTTGCTCTTCAGTGGTTTAATTGTCAAATCACTACCAGGCAGTCAAATGGGACTTGTACCCTTTCCCCTTATCTACCTATCATTACAGGTGTGCCACAAGGCTCTTCCTGGTCTTCTATTTAACATCTTACTTCTATACAAGTATTCCTTCTACAGTATGCAGAAAATTCCTTCATCTGCCTCTCGGACAATCTACAAAATTTAGAAAATATTCTAGAATATGCCTTTAACTTTATTCAGAATTCTTTGTAATCACTGACTCCTTAATCAAATGAAAACCAAACTCCTTTTATTCTCCAAATGTCCGACTCATGAGAGATTAAGATCACATTCGTAAACAAAATGCCAACTGACGTACTGCATACAAAACTGCTGGGGGTTATAATAGATGCCAGCCTCAAATATGACTGCCACTTGCAGAACAATGTAAAAAAACACAAAAAACTAGGAATGCTATATAAAGGCAAAGCTCTTACTGCATCCAGCTGTCACTTGACAGCATATGCACTCCCCTCTCCATTTTATGGTTCTCCCATCTTGACTAACCCCTAGGTCACCCTAAAATCTAGGAAAGCGTTACAAGGCAGCTAGATTTGCAGCTCATTCAAGTCCCAGAATGCCTCCCTGTTCTGGACTACAGACTGTAAAGTGCCTAGAATTATCCTGCCAACAAAATTATACCAAACTTAACACACAGTTATATTTATTTCCACTTCCTGCCCAACTAAAAGTACAATTCTCCATCACCAACTCCAAAAGTTGAAACTTTGATCTTCTGACCAACATCTGCTTGACATCTATAAGCCTTACAAAAACTGTGGCCAGTCTGTACTCGTACTGTGTAGCAAAACTCGAATATAATCTTGTACTAGTCATGGCAATACGTAACATTCATTTATTAAAGCTGCAGCTATTTGAATTCCTCTCAAACTCCTGGCTTTGCACATACTGCTGTCAGGGCTAAAATTTTAGTTCCTCTAATCCCCATGTACATCCTGTCTCATTTTCCTTGGCTTTATTTCCCTTTCAGTCTTGCTTTTATTCATTTCTCCTGCCTCCTATATCTACTCCAATTACCTCTTTTAAATACTTCTCTTACTGTCCTGTCTCCCTTCATATCCACTGATGTTTGCTATGAGAGAGAATAACCTATTGTGCTTATAACATGTCAACATGTTTCAATGCAGCATGATAGTGTCAATATTTACAGTATATTGTAATGCAATGTAAATGTTTACCTCTGTATGTGTGTGGGTCTACTTCATGTGACTGAAATTTAATTTGACTGAATTTCATTTGATCGAGACCATAATACCGAATTTTCAAAATACTGAAAACTCACTTGACAAACTCAATACTGAATTGTATGCCGTAGACGTATGGGCTTCCCTTCTCCTGTGACTTGTGATAAAAAGAATTACTGTAACTTATACTGCTGATTGTCTGAATACCGATAGTCATGTAGAAAGTAGCATTTCTAAATGTGGGTAGGTCTGTTTACATTTTTATGGGCAGTATCTCCAGTAATATGGCTTTGTTTTGTGCGTTCCCAGCAGTAGTGGTAGTGTGTAGAGTACTGTAAAGTAAGTAAAAGTTATATGCCCTTTTCTCTACTGTAGTGCAATCCTGGAGTTAGTATATTTAGTGGGGGGGCACAGCTTGGTTTTATAGTATCTGATTTCTGTTAAGAGGGTGTGTAAGTAGTTTTAAAGTTCTGGAAAGAGTTGGTCATTGGTGTAATTGTGCATGTCTATGGTTTACAAGTTAGTATTTTGAAATTTAGCATTGTAACGTTTCAGTTTTATGAGTTTCAGTCCAAGTGAGTTTTCAATATTTTGAAAATTGGGTATTATGGTCTCAAGTCAAATGAAAGTCTCAAATAAAGTTTCAGTTGTGAAGTAGATCCATGTGTGTGTGTATATGTATGTATGTGTGTGTATATGTATATATGTATGTGTGTATATAGACATATAGACATACACGCACACAGTTTCAGTTGTGGAGCTTTTCTCCCCAGGCCTCAGTTGAGAACAAATAAAATTATTCAGTTGGACCTTCCCATTACACAAATGTCAATATATATATATATATATATATATATATATATATATATATATATATATATATATATATATATATATATATATGCATGTGTGTACACATACATACATGTAAGGATGTGCATATATGTCTATGTACATACACCTACAGTTGTGTTTACAGGTGTGCATATGTACCTCACTCTCTGCAGTAGCAGTACCTCTCAACTGTCCCTAATTTTGCAGACCATCTCTGTCTTTGCACCATCCTTTATTTTCTGGTAAATCACTGAGGATTACAGTCAATGCCTGACATTAGATTTATATTTCTTATTCAGAGAATGGATGTTCATGGGTAAGTACTAGGCTAGATGCCCTTGAGGGATATTTAGGCCTAGCCAATTTACCTTTCAAAGGTGAGAATCAAACTCTTTGTCTTGTGTCTGTAAGGTAAGCACCTTAATCATTGTACCACCCTTCAACCCATGGGGCTTGATGCAAAACCTGTTCTAACTATTAAGTGAATTAGATTAAAAACTGTCCCATGTTTTGACCCCCAATTATTCTTGGCTGTGTCCAGAATTCCTGACCGAAAAACTTGAGAGGTATGCAGTGACCCCCATGTCTTACAGTAAGAGTACATTACAAAACAAGTTTGTTCTGCTATTGGGCCATGACATATTGCTACTTTCAAGGGAAAATTAAATTCCTGGCCACTGCACCCACACATTCACAGATTCATGGCAGTTGGTCCTTGTCAATACCCACCCTCACATTGTACAGCCTTCTAGAGGAAAAAAAAAAAAAACAAAGGTTTACGCTGAGTTTGCCTATCTTAATTGTGAAGGTTTTCCTTAAAGCAAGCAAGAGTGTACCACCATTCTATGAAATATATTCCAGCACTGAGTAACAAGTTTCATTCCTCCCGTCTTTGCTGATGGAGATTCAACTCTAGTTCGAGTGATTGAGGAACCATTAGTTATGTGGATGTGTAGTAAATCAAGGAGGGTTGGGTCATTAAACAGAATGGTGGACATAAATCATGTGACAGGAGTCTGTACAAGACAAGAGTATAGGCATAGTTTCAAGCCTGTCTTGGTAACTGAGGAGCCCCCTTATGGAGGGGTATAATGATGGCCGTTTCCTATAACCCAGGAGTGGACCCTGTAGTTATGCTTAAGGTGTTCAAAAAAGGGATTTCTGTTTAAGCAGACATATATA
The DNA here is from genome assembly GCF_019279795.1 of Protopterus annectens. Classification (NCBI taxonomy): domain Eukaryota; kingdom Metazoa; phylum Chordata; order Ceratodontiformes; family Protopteridae; genus Protopterus; species Protopterus annectens. Next base: position 42,002,525 of record NC_056748.1, on the reverse strand, counting down.
TTATCAAGGCCCAAACAACTGGTATTGTAAGCTTTGGAGATTGCAGTTAAGACGTACTATAATCTTCAGGGGGGAAAGAAGGGAGACAGGAATTTGTGCAATTTCAATAACTGTTTCTGGCAGAGATGTTAACAGTATTATCTAGCATCCTGGGCAACCCCACAATTGGCACCCTCCCCCAGAGTTGCAGAGCTAAGCAACGAAAGGTCTTCTGTGAAAAGAACTGTTAATAACTTTAACTGTCTGAAACACCTTTAAAAAGCTGTAGCAGAGATACTAGCTTTGTGATACAGTTCCTAACATGCACTGCAAGCAAATTATTTAAATAGCCTCAGTTTTAAAATAGGCTGCTACTGGACGTCCTGGTCAGCTGTGCAACAAAAGCAACTGTATCACTGACTCGTCAAATGTCTTTTTGCTAATTTTAATTTGTGTTCCATTATGGTCTTCCTTATGGTAACTTTCAGATTTTGCTGAGCTTTTTGACTGTCTTTAATGTGAGTAGAGTTTGTAAATTGTTGGACAATGGGCAGAAACAACATGGAGTGGCAATTATATAGGAAGAGTCAAGGATGTGTATATTACCTGCATTAAATGAAATCGGCATGTGCAAAGCTTACAGTCCCACTGCACAAGTGGGGAAAGAGAAAATAAAAAGCGACCGCTATTATGTTGATACCACATTTATATTTTCAGTTCAGCTGAAGGTATTTTTATTTAATTTTTGGAAACTGGATATACCTGAGAGAGTTTGACCACAGACCGACAGTACTTTGAAAAACAAACGTACACCAAATGCAAGAAATACCAGAATTTAAACATCCTGATGGTGAAAAAAAAAATGCCAAAACTAAATTGTATAATTTTAGGGCTATGGTTAGCATTATGGGATAGGATGTGGTTTAGGGCTAGGGTAATGGTTTGGGTTACACACATGAAGTAAGAGCAGAGGTCTGGTTCAACTTTTGGGACCTAGTTATAAAAGAAGAATGCAAAGCATATACAGAATTGCCGAACTAAAGCTGTAGATAATCTCTGTATCAAGTATATTCATGCTTGGCACTATTAATTATACCATTCAGAAAAACAGAAGCTTGAGATGAGGGCCTGTAACAGTTCTCAAAATGATTGTGAGGGTAAGAGGCAGAGGTAAGTTTAATATTCAGTAGAAATAGTTTTGTGAATGTAATCAAATGCATGTTTAACTTAAAGAACCATGGGTTGCTGATGTAATGATGATACAATGCTGTTTATTGCAGACGCACACGTAGTTGGATGGTTATAGATGTCCAATTTGCATAAAACACCACTAGTACTGCTGGCGTCTCTGGGAATGGAGTTTTTCATAAAAGTATGCCTCACTGAATAATGGCCGTTGTGAGCCATTTTAAGCCTAGCCAATTATCCCTTGTGAGACTCAAACCCTGCAACTTGTTCTTGTAAGGCAAGCACCTTAACCATTAGGCCACCCTCCCAACTCCAAGCAAAGGCTGGAGTTTGGGGGGAATCTTGATCAAAACTACACTTTTTAAGTGAGTTCAGAAACTGCATCTCTTATTTCAACATTTCTGAAAACATACAGGCAAGGTGCTGTACCATTTTAATTTGGCCTCCATTACTGACGGAGTGCGATTGTAATGCAGAAGTTTCACTTGGTCATCTTTTCATATTAGAATTGTGTTTGAGGGAAAGTGCATCTACATTCAGGTTTCAGCAAACTACAAAATGATTGGGTAATTAAGTACTGATGGGTTGTAAATAGTCAGATATGTGGAGGGGTAACATCTTTGAGGTATTCAGATGTCCATGCCAAATCTAGAAGATTTAACACTGCATCAGAATATATTTCATGGCAGTCAATCTGGATGATATTACTTGCTTGAATTTTTGTTTCGGGTAAGGACCGAGTGACTGGTCTGGAATGGAATGCCAACACAGGAGCATCCTGTGGGGATCTAGCACTCATAGTGGGGAAAAAACTGTAGGACACTGGAGATTCTTGACTTCTGGACATTGTGTAGGTACTTCAGATTGTCATTAAAGAACAATGCACTGGCAGCCGTAATAGATAAGGTCCAGAAAGAAACAAGATAAGACCGCTTCAAGGCCGTGCTATGGACAGTCAAAGGTAGGTGATCCAAGGATTTCATTAACAAAAGACCTCTGATGCCACGGCAGGATGACAAGAAAAGGCACCACTGGGAATTGAAGTAAAGGAGCCTTTAAAGGTTAGTCATGAGCTTTGTGCATCAGGAGAATGGCAGACGAGTGTTGGAACATTTTGTAAGGCAAGACCTTCAGCCTTGGGAGAGTGGTAAGATGGGAGGGGGTATTAAGTATTTACATCTCCCTGGTACCATAAGAGGAGGAGATAGCTAGGTTGCCTTAAAGATGCTACCTTCTTAGAACTTGTCAGTTTGAACAGGCATGTTTTTATGGTGGGAAATGCAGAGGCAAGTTTTAAGACTGATAAATCTGTAGTGGTCCTCTTGACTGAAGTAAAGACAAAGGGGAGGAGCATGGCTGGGTAATACAGCACCACCCAACACAACACATTCAGTCACACCCTTTGGAACCTCAATTACTAAGCCCATAATGCAACCCAACACACTATCCAATATTTTAATCTTTGGTGACTTTATAGTGTGACCTACAGATTTTCTGTTCACCAGGCTGAATAAGGATAAAAATCATGATCAGTTGTCTATCAGGGCAGCACCCAGCAAATCACCCACACACAAGTGCCAGTATGACTCAAGCATAGTCCATGTGGGTGTAAATGACCTGTGATGCACCTCCCTGGATTATATGAATAAAAGAATTACGGAGATCTTGGACTGTGTCCCCCAGGCTGGTTGAGCAGCATTTTACCTTTAAGGATGATGCGATGATATGGACAAAAGATGACCAGTAATTGGCTTAATTTCTGAAGTCACTACAAGTGGGTACAATATATGCCTGCATGGGAGAATATGGTCATCCGACAACATTGCTTTGCCATGGGTGGTGTGTACTAGTCTCATCTAGGCTTTTGAATGTTGGCTAAAACATTGCCTAAAAAACACTGCTGGGGAAGACACTGCCAATTGACAGACCTTTCGATACAGCAAAGTCAGTCCAAGTGCTATAAAGGTGTTACTGCTCAATGCCATGAGCCTCACCAAGAAACTTCATTCCTGCCAGGCTCTCATCATCCTGAGTAATGTGAACATCTGCATAGTTTAAAGCTGTGGAGAGCTCCCTGGTAGTGATGCTGTCCACACATCAGACTAGCCACTTCACAGGCAGGGACCTAACATGGAGGTGTCAGTTTATATCAACAACAAAGATGCTTCTTGACTAATCAAACAGGACAATGAGCTGGAGTTTCTTCATGTCCAGATTTGGCCAGGATGCAGAGATGGTCTAAGAGGATGTTTTGGGGCTTCATGACAGAAGTGCCTGAGAAGCACCTAAGGAATTGCTGGACTTGGGGAATTTTTATGGTAGTAGGCATTCTAAATGGAATAGGAGTTAAGTAAACATGAGAATTAGAATTCTAAGAGTAAGCATAAGTTCAATAAATTAATGGTTGTAGTTATTTGGGAAAGGGAGAACTGATAGTTAATAGAGAGTGGTCAATTGTTCCTATTAAGATATAGCATTTCTTTCCACAGCAGTGGGCATGCCTTCCTTGACTGATGGGTAATGCAAGACATCAGAGTTTCATACTTATAATTCAGAAATGGGTATTGATATAAAATATGTTCTATTGACATTAAGTGAATTAGAATGTCTCGAGGTGTGTATTGTGTTTTGTTTTTACCATTTTGGCACTCTATTAAGAAATCATGGCAATAAAGGTTGTTCATGCATCAGCAAATATGGCCAAGTAGGAAAAAAGTTATGTTGCACCTGAATTGCTGGAAGGTACAATAAAACTAATCCTTATACATCTGGGAATTGCTGTAATGTGCACTGTGTTGTGGATGGGTGCACCAAACCGATATCAGCAGGTCTTTCGTCCTTTTACTTTGTGTTTGTAAATCTAGCAACAGAAAGTGCTGAAAAATACATTATCAAGCATATTTTATATCTGGAACTTTATGCAGATTTTTGTGACCTCTGCATTCTTTTACTTTGTAAATTTTTGTTGGAACCGTGTTGCAGTATACTCCCAGTGAGAGGAGAGGAGAGGAGACATTTCTCTCATTGTTTCCTACTAGATGCTCCTGTGCATCCATCTGATTGGCTTCGTTTTAACTTTTCTACACACTGAGGTGCATTCATTGGCCTTGTTATACATTTCATTGTGCTATAATGTGTTTCCTAGTATATGAAAATCCGGTTCCCATTCAGAAGCCTGAAACATCATAAGCCTGAAAATCAAAATCCTGAAACCAAAAGCCTGAAAATTCAGAATCCTGAAAACTCAAAATCCTGAAAGCCCAAAATCCTGAAACTCAAAATCCTGAAAACACAAATAATGCTAATATGTCACTATAAAGACACTAATATCTACCAACTGACCCTAACCCTAAGGTCCGTCACTATCGCACACTCACCTGACCCGTGCCCTAACCCTAACTCACTTAAACCGCCCTTAACCCCAATATTTGTCACTATTGCATACATGCCTAACCTGCGCCCTAACCTTAACTCACTTAAACCGCCCCTAACCCTAAAATAAAACCAACCGCACACTTACCTGACACCAACGCATGACCTAACACCACAGGGCTAACAATAGCAAAGCCACAATGACATCAGTATGTCTATTTTGTGTTTTCAGGATTTTGGTCTTTCAGGATTTTGGGCTTTCAGGATTTTGAGTTTTCAGGATTCTGAATTTTCAGGCTTTTGGTTTCAGGATTTTGATTTTCAGGCTTATGATGTTTCAGGCTTCTGAATGGGAACCACAAACACATATTCTAAAAGGGCATTAAAACCAGCTCATTCAATTTCTTATGTTTTTATGTAAATTAAAATTATTGTTTACCTATCTAATTGAGTTTCAAAGTGCACATAGAGGCATATTCATTAAGGCCTGGGAAAATGTGTGCAAAAGTTTGAATCTGCCATAAGTTCATTTTCCTCTAGTTTAAGTGCCCATGGTCCCCCTCTTATGTTATATTGCTCTTGGTGTAAAATTGTTGTCTTTAATGTATTGTAAGGGTTCCCATTCAGAAGCCTGAAACATCATAAGCCTGAAAATCAAAATCCTGAAACCAAAAGCCTGAAAATTCAGAATCCTGAAAACTCAAAATCCTGAAAACACAAAATAGACATACTGATGTCATTGTGGCTTTGCTATTGTTAGCCCTGTGGTGTTAGGTCATGCGTTGGTGTCAGGTAAGTGTGCGGTTGGTTTTATTTTAGGGTTAGGGGCGGTTTAAGTGAGTTAGGGTTAGGGCGCAGGTTAGGCATGTATGCAATAGTGACAAATATTGGGGTTAGGGGCGGTTTAAGTGAGTTAGGGTTAGGGCGTGGGTCAGGTGAGTGTGCAATAGTGACGGACCTTAGGGTTAGGGTTAGGGTCAGGGTCAGTTGGTAGATATTAGTGTCTTTATAGTGACATATTAGCATTATTTGTGTTTTCAGGATTTTGAGTTTCAGGATTTTGGGCTTTCAGGATTTTGAGTTTTCAGGATTCTGAATTTTCAGGCTTTTGGTTTCAGGATTTTGATTTTCAGGCTTATGATGTTTCAGGCTTCTGAATGGGAACCATTGTAAGGCAATCAAAATATAGTACATAAAACGATTTTATTTTGTTTTAAATATCATCCATTAATATATAGGGAAGTAATACAAATATAACTTGTGATGTATACCTTTAATTTTTTATGGATTGCATTCTTAATTAATTTGTTGATTGATTCAGTGATGTAGATTATTTGAATGTTAATAGAAACTGCTGCACCAAACAAATAGGATGTCTGAGGAAGTTTGGAAATGTATTCAAACGAAAGCGCTAACATAAAACTTTTCTACGAGGAGAATACAGCTGTTTTACTTATTTGTTTTAAGCAGTCTTATTGTTTGTAGTTTTTCTGAAATTATTGACATTTTATAGTCCATGTCCAGAAGTGAAATAGGCTTACATGAACAACATTGTTCTGGGTCCTCTCCTTGTTTTCGAATTGGGAATACTAAACAATAGTGCCAAGAGGAAGTTATTCCTTTCTCTTTTTGCACAGAAATACATTTTCAACAAAAGAGTTGACAAAATCATATGACAAAAGTTTATACAAAAATATAAAAAGTAAGTTCTGAACAAGCTAATTGTTTAATGAAAGACATTTACTAGAAGTCTCTAACGCTACAATATTCATGTATTTTTCTAAAGACAGCCTCCTATCACTCTGAGATGATCTAAGGAAATTTAAAAGCTCTCCCCTTCTAGTGACCCTGTAAAAAAAACTCACCTAAACTCCTGAATCAAAGCATCTGTCCCTATCCATCATATGCATAATGATACATTTAAAAAATGTTCCCATGGTGTGAAATACCAGCATCAACAAACTATAATAAAAGAAAATTCTAGCACTAAGGAATAAATCCAGCATCCCTTCCCTTTCTAATAATGATCTTGAAAAGATATGCAAAGATCTCTGGTATAGGATCAAAAGTTGCAAAACTAACTAAAAACCAAACCTCACAATAATGATAATCACAAAGCCTTCTTTATCTACATCAGGAAACAGAAGTAATAGTCAATTTTGCAGAGTACTGATCTCAAATGGTACCATCAGATGGCACTGGAAACATATTAGAAAATAAACTTAGTTCTAACTTCTCCCCACTCCCTTTTCCCTGCTTTTCCCCATTATTCATCCCTGTCACACCATAATTACTTTCGATCAGGTCCTGACTACCCTCTCCAAAATCAGAACCCTTTGGATCCTAACAACATTCCAGGTGATCTCCTAGTCAAAACCAAATATAGCTTCACTAATTCCTTTTAAATGTATTCAGCCTCAGCCTCTCAACTGAATGCATGCCAGATGCTTGTAGAATGTGGCTCTTCCACAAAGATGGTTCTACCATTAGCAATGGGAACCGCTTCACCAGTATCATTTCTAAACTTATGGAATGTATTATAATGCATTTCAAAAAACAAAATATTGACAGCCTACAAGCTCTTGCATTATCCAAATCAATTTTGCTTTATAAAGGTCAGATCTTGTCTACAAAGTCTTGTGGCTTTGAGAAAGTGAGAAAGCACTTTATGATGGAAAATCCATGCACATTGCTCACCTGGACCTAGCTCTGAAGTTTGATATTGTTCCACATTCTGGTATAATTGACAAGTTCACTTGATGAAATATTACTCCCTGTATAACTTGATGGATAGCTAACTGGCTCATAGACAAAACCTGCACAGTGAGGGATGCTTGTCACTAATGCTGTACAACAGGGTTACATATTTTTGAAGTAAATAAATAAACGTTAATAAAGATTATACAAATGAATCAAGGAATGTATAATCTTTATTAACTTTTATTTATTTTCTTACACTCATGAACATCCTGTTTTAATCTAAATCTGTTTTAAATTCATTTTATAGTCATATTTTTGGTAATAAATACTAATATAAATAATTTTTAAGGTTTTATTGCAATTTGAAAGGTTTAATTAACTTATTTTATATTAGAAATTCATGTTGATTAGCTCAATGTTTTTTGTTGTCATAGGTTTGATTGTATATAAAAGGGCGGTCTCACTCTAATCCACATCTAATGAAGTGTGATGAAACGAAAATGGATTTTCAAACAGCGTTAATGGAGATGGAGTGTTTTTAGTGTGAATTTTTCTTAAACGTTAGATATACTGGTTGTCTTCGTCCATGGCTTTATTGGGTCGCTTTCAGTACAACAGAAATATACCAAGGGCATCCATGGCTCTGAAAATTTAAGTTATGAAAGACTAAAATATCTGAACTTGTACAGTGTCTTATATGGATATTTAAGAAGAGACCGTATTCAAGTATATAAGGCATTTGGAGATAACCCCAAACATTCCCAGAGGTAGTTATCAAAAAGTAGTTGAAAATCATCAGGCAACCAAAGTATAATATTATACAGGAATGAGAGATGTACTGATTGGTTCTTTGACAGAGTAGCTGATGCATGGAACAGACTACCAAATTACAGTAAACCAAGTACTAGTTTAGATATTTTAAGAACAGCCTGGACACATTATGAGGACATAGACATATTCTGGGTGGTCATTTAGAAATGACCAAAACAAAGACAGGAGTTTTGTTTATATTTTACTGTTATTCTATCAATACCAGGATATAACATACACACACACACACACACATACATTTAAGAGAAAACCTAAAAGATGGAAGAGCATTACTATCCGAATCAGAAATCTTGGATTTTGAAATGTTTAATGTTAAAATGCCTGGGAAAATAAATCAAGTTTTACATTATTGCAGTCTATCAATGAGTCCAGAAGCAAATCACAAATTCTTACAATAACTAAGTGACGTAGTGAACCAAACAAAACATAATAGCTATTGGGGATTTTAATTATCCAAAAATAAACTGGATTACACTAGTAGTAACAATTTTGAAGAAGAATTGTTGGCCACATCGTTATTTAATGGTGATGAACAAATAGTAGGCAATTGCATCTTTTGGACTTTTGTGGTAATAACTGTTGGACATTACTGGTACCAAGGTAGCCAACTTGGTAAAACCTGTCCATGTCATTGCTCCATTAGGAAATTCAGATCACAACATGATTATTTTTAAGATAGGATCTGTACTTCAATGAGAACCATTTAAAATATTATTACTGTAAGACTATTTATGATTTTTTAATAATATAAAAATGGTCAATTGGAATTTAGTCCTTACCCTGCTACAGGTACATAATATGGATACCAGAACAAAGATAATATTTGCAAAGCTTCAACAAACCTATCCTGTCAGATCTAATGCAAATTTGCAAGTCCAGTGTGGGCATAAACTCCCAATCAAAAGATCTCAATCTCTTTTGTAACATTAATAGGACATGGTGAAAGGATATGTTTGTATCCCAGAGAATACCTCTTCTGTCAAATAATCTTCCTTGCCACCTGAATCAAAGTATTTTTCTTACTCTATTCAAATATAATCTGGATGAATAGAAAGGTATTTGCAAACTCACCCTTGGTTTATCACCCTTGTCCCTTTGGATATGGACAACATGTAAATGTTTTGTACATCTCTGGGTTATTTTTACTTAAAATATAAGGGCTACAAATTTCAGAAATGTATGTTTAAGCTTTTAAAAATCCTCATGGATCAATAGCCTAGTAAGTACCTATGAACCACTGTTGAATCAGTGGTCGCTTGTAATGCTACAAGTAGAAAGAATAGATTGCTTCCATATTGGTGGAATAACAAATTAAAATTTTTCTAAAGACAAAAGGGGATTTTGGTATTTGTAAAAAAGGTCCATACATACAGAAATGAAACTAAAGTTAACAGACTGATAAAAGTACCTCAAAACACAAACAAATATGAGAAGGTAAATAATGAGCTATATTTGATATGTGACAAGCATGGCAAAAAAGGGGTACTACAAGTTGTGATTATATGGGCAAGTGCTAGCATAGCCAGCTGTAGTTGTGTAAAGAATGAAATGTCCTTTGAATATCAAACTGATTTATACAAGATGTTTGTGTTACAGCTGTATTAGAACTATATGTCATTTATATATAGCACTGATTTGTACAGATATTTGTGCTGAAAATATATTGGTGAGGTTTGCTTGTGTTAAAATGTATCAACAGTGCACCCTGTTGAAATGAAAACAAATGTACACATATTATTGCAACTGAATTAAATGTATATGCTTTAATAGAGGATACTGGTACAATGGAGGTTAACCAGCTAGCTTACTTTAAGAAAAATATGGGAAATGGATATGAGCTGTTAAACCATTAAAAGGCAACCCAAGGTGCTGAATAGGACCAGAAACAGTGGGTCTGGGAAACATACTTTGTTCATTAGCTCAGTGAAAAGAGGGGAGGCTCCAGGCACTGCCATAAATATTTGCAGTGTATTGTGGCCATATGTGCTAAATTCCTGTCTCAGCTTCAAAAGGGACTACTGTGAGAACCTAGAGTCAGGTGACCAGAATTTATGCCAGCCCTCTTGGAAATTAAATGGATTTTAAAAAGAGAAATCTCAGAGTATTGTGTATTCTGTTTGGGAAGCCTGACTAGAAGGATCCTCACCCATAGCATCTTGCCTTGCGGTACTAAGCAACTTAACTAGAGAACAGTAATTCTTTAGATCAGTCAGGAATACAGTGATGCTTAATTCAGAGAGTGTTTTTTCTTTGTATGAATTTGTCCATCAGTGTTAATTTTAAAATTTTCTGTGATTTGAACTCTGTGTTTTACTGTGAATATTTAATCAGTGTTTCCATGTTCTTTTATTATCTATTATGAAATATATTTAAGCTTTTATTGTGGCTGGTCCTTGTAGAAAGTACTTAACCTTTGAAAGTGCTTATAATTATTTGGTGACACTGTGTGGGTCACTCCAAAGGGCCTTGCCATCTTGGTGAACTACTACCCTTTGTATTAGTAGTAATATTACACAGTATAATTGGCCAATGGCCACCCTTTAGTAAGAGCCTTATAGTAACTGACTGGTGGAGTGAATCAAACTTATAGTTTGTGTAAAGTTAGCAGGTAATCTGTACCAGCCTTTCCCAGGTATGTATGTGTGTGTGTGTGTGTTTGTGAAAATTAAATCATAAAGAGTGTGTGTGTGTGTGTCAGCTACTTAAGGCAGGGACACAAAGCACTGGGTTTACAGAGAGGGTGTTGGAGGACTTGGCTTGGACACTCGGCTGAGGACCTAACCCTACAGCTGTACCAGTAGGAAGTCTTACTTGGGACCTGGAGGGAGACAGATATAGAAACATTCAGACCCAGGGCTGAGTTTGTTCCCTGTGTGCTCTTAAGGGAAATTGTACTTGATGCAGAGAGGTCTGCATCTGGAAATACTGAGTGTATCCATTTGTATTCCAAGTGCACGTCCATCTCCTCAGTGGTGAGGTTTCAGGCTCCTTGATTAGTGGTCCAGCATGGGTACAATGGTAGCAGTGGTGGGCATCAAACAAATATTTAAATTTAGGCTATAATAAACATAGTTTAGTATGTCTTCTTGTTGTTAATAAAATTTTAGCAAGTCCTAAATAAATTGGTGACGTTCAACAAAAACTTCCCTGGTTTACATTATAGTAATACTAACAATGAAGAACATAAGCTACATAGTATTTGTAAAAGTTTTATAGTTTAACCTAAAGTTACAATGCATATACTAGAAGGAGTATTCAAGAAAACTAAGACAAGAAATTCAATGGGACCTGATAAAATACCCACAATACTATTTAAAAATGCATCAGAAGGTTTAATACAAGGCGGGCTTAACAGACATAAAAACTTATATGACAGTTAGACTGTCATCTGTCTTGGAAAATGTTTTGAGATGTATCTTTTAGATATTCTACAAGACAACAGGATTCTGGACTTAGCCAATCACACCCCAAAATATGGTTTTGTTAGTGGCAGCTTGATGTTAACCAACCTTACAGAATTTTATGATTTTGTGACAACAGCTACAGATATGGTCTGACAGTTGCAATTATATATCTGGCCTAGCTAAAACATATGATTTATTGCCAGATTTTATTACTCATGAACTTTTCATTAAAATAAAATAAATATGTATATTGTAAGCTTGATAATACACTGCTTTAGAGGAAGAACAGGGTGAGTTAAGATCAAAGGCATCTACTCTGACAGACTACCTGTTAAAACTAGAGTCCTCCAAGGTTCAGCACTATTACCTACAGTATTTAATCTTGTTTTCACAGATGTACCCATGTCAAACATATGTTGAATTGGAAAATATCCTGATGATTGCAAAATAGGATGTGTGATAGAATCAACAATGATTATGAGAAACTGAATCACTATCAGAGCAAATTTTCAAATTAGGCAAAATTAGAACATGATTACGGTTCAGCATGAAAACTGTAAAGCAATGATTTTTTATAACATTGAATGTAAGTCTGTGTATAAGGCTTGCAAATAAGGAATTAGAGGTGGTTATGTCTTATAAGGATTTAGGAATACATATTAGCAACAACTTTAAATTCAACAAGTATGCTGCTGAAGTTAAAAAGCAACACTATGAATACAACTAGGGGCCACAATGAATAACATATCAATAAAGGATGAAATAAAATTTGTTGATGCATATAAAATTTATATTCATACAATTACTGAATGTAGCAATGTGTTCTACTTGTGTACAGATAGGCAATTTCAGACACTGAAATGTTTCAATGAAAATTTACCAGCTGTATACCTTCTGTAAACCATCATGATTATCATACTAAAATCAAAAATACTGAAAAGTGACAAGTGTATATAAAGCACTACAACATTTTATTGATGAGATTAAGCCCTTTCATCTGACTATAACATTAGACTTCATCAGAATCACAAGTTACTTGAACCTTTTGATAAAAAAGGGTTCGAGTTGATTGAACTTCTTATTAAACATAATTCTCAGGCTATTGAGGTAATTATTAATGAAGCAGCCCAGTTAAACTCTTCTATCAAGATGGATTTATCTTTTCTATTTAATGTGGAGCAATATAACAATATGTTCCCAAAAATGAAGATTTCAGGGGACATTAAATTAAGGAAAAATAACAAGCTAAAATGAGACAAGGAAGATTATCAAAAGGGGCTTGCCTATCCTCAACCAAGAGCATTTGGAGGTATGGCTCAATCCTCCAATCATGAAAAAGTTGTAGTGGGTGGGAAGACCAACAGCAATAACATCATTCCACCTCCCCCTTTCGGCAGGCCCCTTTAAGGCATTCAGAACCGATAACGGAACCGATACCCACAATTAAGACAACTATCTATTCAAACAGGAGAGAAACGGACCAGTACCAACACAACCAATATCGGGACTCTTGCAATAAGAGGAGGAGACAATAAACAATGACAATGTTGATGTGGTTAAAGCAAGTCCATTTGTTGTAAACAGTTCAACAGGTAACGTTTTCATTTTTGACTTTACCAATCTTGCCATGGGTATAGAACATACTGACTTGTTCTGCAAGTGGCATACTTTTGTTCCTGATGGTTATTTCAACTTGCCTGAATTACTTATTGACTTAAAATTGTATTTGAGAAGACTGAATTTAAAAATATTTTTTCATGAAAACAATGTCGACTTTGTTAACAATGGTTTCACTAGGTGAAGTGTTTACAACCCTCCCTTACCTTTACCTCTACTTATTTTTTGAGAAATTATGTGAAACAGAGCTTCAGAAATTGTTTGACAGAAGGAGTGACGCAAAGTATTACAATTTAACTGATTCTGAAAGTGCACTCCATCAATTAAGCAGGAACAATCGGGTCAGACTAATGAAACCTGACAAAGGTTGGGGGGGTTGTTGTGATGTGCAAAAGTGACTAAACAAAATGTCTGAGCTTTTGCATGATGTTAATTTTTATGAAGCAACAACTTTGCATGTTGTGCATGTTTCATACAAGAAAATCAACTATATCTTGAAAGATTTAGTGATGCACGGTCAGGTTTCTCCTGAAGATTTTTTCTTTTTGAATGTAAAGTTTCCTGTTCTAAGAAGTTTACTATCCCCAAGTTGCATAAGGACTTGGTGGATCTGCCCATGTGGCCAATAATTAATGCAGTGAAGTCTAAGATTCATCTCCTTTCTAAATATGTTGATTTCAACCTGAAAAGGTTTTTGAAACCTTTTCAACATCTATGCCAAGACTCTTGGGATTTTTTTATGCAAAATGAAACATATGAATGTTTTTCCAGGTATGATTTTTCTTACAGTGTATGTTGTGAATTTGTTTAATGTCATCCCCCATGATGTGGGATAAGAATAGTTTTGTGTCTTTTTACCTGACTACACTGATTTCAGTAAGGATGAAGTAGATGTTTGTGACATCTTTATGGAAGTTATTCTTAAAAATAATTATGTGTTCTTGGATGGCAAATATCTTTTGCAAAAGAAGGGGGTAGCATTGGGGACAGCATGTGCCCCCATATTTGCCAGCTTAGTTTTAATTCAATGGGAAACGAAATTCAGTTTCAATTTTTTTTGATCCTGCTCCTTGGTCCCTTTACATTCATAGGTTCATAGGTTCATAGGTAGTTCAAGGGCATTTATAAGCCTAGCCAGAGTGTGTTGGCTTTTGCCTCCCTTTTAGATTAGTTTCCTGGGCCTCTGTCCAGCAGGGCCACTGATGTAATCCCAGGTTTAAATTTACGATTTCCCATCCACTCATCAAGATTTCTCTTGAAGAGAGTCAGTGAGGGGCTTTGCCTAACATAGATTGAGATTCTATTCTAGAGTGAGGGAAGTCTCTGGGACAGGAATCGGTCCCTCCAGCATGTCCTATTAATTGTTGTGCTGAGGTTTAAATCCCTAGAGCATGTGGCTCTAAGAGATTTGGTTTTCTTTAGGTGGAGCATGTCCATTAATTCAGGGTTAGACATGGCCTTGTACGTAAGGCAGAGGTCTCCTCTGAGAAGGCGGTAAGCAACCGAGTAGAGCTGGAGTTTCTTTAGCCTGGCTGCATAGGGCATCTGTTTGAGGCCCATGATCCTCTTGGTGAGGTACTTCTGGGGTCTTTCCAGCTGTTGCAGGTGTCGAGTAAGAAACATCCCGAATGGGGCATTGTAGTCTATTATGGGCCTGATGAGAGATGAGTAGAGGGGTACAATAACCTCTCTTGATCTAGATGCAAACCCTTTTGTGATTAGGTGGGCTACATAGAAGGATTTTCTAACCACTTTGGCAATATGATTGTCAAAGGAGAGTTTGCTATCTACTTGTGTCCCTAAGTCCCTAATTACATCTTCCGTACTTAGTGGACTACCTCCTATGTGGTAGTTTGTGGGCACTTGCTCTTACCAAAGGGGATGACATTTAGCTTAAAGCCATGATTCTGACACCAGGTATTCGTCTCCATGAGACCCTTCTGGAGGATGTCTGTGTCAGCCGGGGAGTTGATTATGGCCCCCAGTTTGCAGTCATCTGCAAACTTGGTCAGCCACAGTCTACCCGTGCTTGCCTGTACCTCAGAGAAGTATATACCGAACAGGAGAGGTGCCAGGACTGAGCCATGTGGGACACCACTTGTAACCAGTATGGAGTCGGACATAGCACCCGGTACTCTGACCATGTGAGTTCTATCCATGAGCTAGTTTGCAACCCATCTTGTGACATAGGGGTTAATGTTCAAGCTGGTGAGCTTATCTATAGTGCCTGAGTGGGGAATGGTGTCAAAGGCCTTTGCAAGATCCAAGTAGGCTGTGTGGACTACCTTTCCTTCATCTATGGCCTTGGTAAATGTTTCAAAGATGTTGAACAGGTTTAGGAGGCAGGATCTGCCTTTAACAAAGCCAAATTGGGTAGGGTCCAGTGTCTGGAGGTTCCCAATGTCTCTGTTGATGAGTTCCATGATGATGCGCTCCATGGCTTTGCAGACCAAGCTAGTCAGACTTATAGGGCGATAGTTCCTGGGGTCCATTGTGGCACCACCTTTGTGGAGCAGGATAACTGTTGCTGTACACCATTCTTTGGGTACATAGCCTCTGGTGACACTGAGTTTGAACAGTGAGTTTAGGTGAGGGGTTAGTTCGTTTTGGAGCTTATGTAAGACACAGCCTGGGATGCCATCCAGTCCCATTGACGCTGTGTTTTTTGCTTTGGAAAAGGCTGTTTTCACCTGTGTGTCTGTGATGTCTGGGGCTCTACAATCTTCTGGAATGGACACTGAAACTGTCAGCCAGGATATTGGCAATGTCAGTTGGTTCAGTGGATTTTTTTGTCATTTTGCACTAGCTAAGAGCATATCTGAGAGTTGCCACTTAGATTCTTGACATAGCTAAAGAAGGCTTTGTGATTATCTTTAGCATCTTTGGCAATTTTTCTTTCAAAGTTGGCATTGGATTATTTTATGAGGGGTCGTAGTTTCTTGCTGGTACTGATTAGGGATGCTTTCCCTTTTTGGGATTTTGCTCTATCCTGTAATAGTTTCCTCCTTCTATTATAGAGCTTATTTATGGCCGGGGTTCACCAGACTGATTTCCTAATTTTGGAGGAGTGAGTCTTTGTTTTGCTTGGGATGGCTCGATCCATGTATTCCTGTAGGTTCACATAGAAAGCATTTGTAAAGGATTCTGTGGTTTGGGCTGCATTATCCCTTAGCAATGGGGCTTTGAAACTTTCCACCTCAGTCCTGAGAAGAGTGAAGTTTGGTTTTGAAAAGTTTTTTACAGTGGTTTCCTTGACTGGGGGTGGGGTCGGGATGTGGATGTCTAGTGTGATTAGTTTATGGTCTGATCTTACCAGCAACAGGTTTACCTCTGGTGTGGAACATTGACCTCCCATGTTGGTGATGATCAAGTCCAATATGTTTTCACCTCTCGTGGGAGTGATAATCAGTTGTTCCAGGGCGTTTGAGTTTATAAACTCTAGGAAGCATTGGGCAAAAGAGTTTGTACTTGAGTAATTTTCCCAGTCTATGTTTGAGTAGTTGAAATCACCCAATATCATGGTGTTGGGTAGGATCTTCATATTTTCCAGTGTTCTCAGGAATGCTGAGTGGGGTCCTGAGACAAGGTGGGTGATCTATAGCAGGCTACAAACTGAAAAGCAGTTTTGCCCACTGTTAGTTGCACATGGATAGTCTCCGAGGCCTCGTACTGTGCTACTAGCCTGGAGGTGTGGGAATCCTTGATGAAAATGGATACACCCCTGCCTTTTGTACTTCAGTCCGGGTTTGGGGCCAAAAGGTATGGTAAGAGTTGTAGCCTGGTAGTGCTGGGGTGCTCACTGGAGCCTTGAACCAGGTTTCTGTTACTGCACATATAACGATTTCCTCCTTACTGAGGAGTGCCTTGAGTGCGTGCATTTTGAGGTTTAGACTTCTGGCATTGAGTAGCATTACCCTCAGTTTTTGGTTGCTTGGGTTGCTACGGAGGTGGGTTTGTCTTTTGAGCCTTGCCTAAAAAAGGCACTATGAGCGCGGCAAAAGCCTTGGCCAATATTCAAAAGCCCAAGGGCGACAAGTGCAAGCCATCTCTGGCGAAGCAGCGAGGCTTGTCGAGCATGTCATCCCAGGCTGACAAACACTGAATCCCCTTTGAATGACAACAAAAGCTTAGCCAGTTGTTAAAATTGATAATTTTATCTTTATACTGTGGCATCATTCTTCGTGAGGGCAAGATGCTACTCAGGGTCAGGGTCATACTGGCCTGGGCCACATGATCAGAGAGCTCCTCTGTCTCTTTTCACGTAGTCCAGGGAGGTACATCTCAGGTCATTCACACCAACATGGACAATGACAGAGTCATATTTGTACCTGTTGTGGAGTGACCTGAGTGCTTTTGTTATGTGGCGGATCCTGGCACCCGACAAGCAGCTTACAGTGACCTTCTCCTTGTTCAGTCTAGTGAGTGGGACATCAGTGTGCCTGACAATAGAGTCACCTATTACTAGTGTATTGAGTGTGTTGTTTAGCCTTAAGGGCTGTGATTGCGTGGCACACTGACTTTGTGAAATATGTGATATGTGGTTGTTGTTGGGGCATGGAGGTTGTTTGGATGTCTGCTTTGGAGGTCTCTGCTGCTTTGGCAGATTTCTATTTAGATCCTCCGAGTATGTTTTTGTGTTTTTATGTGTGTTATTGTCTGGTGCAGAAATGATTGGTCTATGTGAGACTGGTAGTGTGGTGCAAGTGTTTACCTTCTCCTCATGACTGACAGTTGCAGTCTTGGGTTGAAAGAGCTTTGCCTTCAGCCTGGCTGTAAAGTACCTGAACAATATATTTATCATCTGGAAAGGAACAGTACATGAAACAGAAGACTTTTTATTTTATCTAAATATGACCACCCCCCCCTTCTTAAGTTTACTTATAGTGACATCAGTATCCATTATTTGGATGTCACAATTTGTGCAGACACCAATAGGGAAAGGCAATATCTACAGAAAGCCCACTTACTCAGATTATATGTTACATTACTCCAGTAGTCATCTGGAGTATCAGAAAAGGGGTATTAGAAAAGGGTAGTACGTGAGGTTAGCCCGAATGGTGTCTGAGGTAGAACAATTTTATGCTGAATGTGCTAAGTTAAAACATATGTTTATGTCAAGCGGCTTCCATGAAAATGTAGTTCAAGATATCATGATGGAAGTTTGCGCAGAGAGGAATGTACAAACTATTAATTAGATATAACTCTCAACCTCTTTTGATGGGTAACCAAGAAGTAAAGGTGAATGATTTTTCCAAACCTTTTGTTACCCCATATACTACTGACCATGCAGATATCATTTGGATTTTAAAGAAAAATTGGAATATTTTTTCTTGTTTTAATAAATTAACCGATATCTTGGGGGAATCCCCAATTGTTGTTTTTAGAAAAGGGAGGTCATTTAAAAATATTTTTGACAGAAATGAAAGAGACTTGTTTAAAAGTAGTAACAAGAAACAATGAACATATAAGTGTGGCTTTTGGCTGCAGTGTACATACATACATACATACATACAGGAAAACAACAAGTTAATTGTTAATAATGAAATTTTTCTTGCCAAACAAAATTATACTTGTAATTCTTCAGGGATGATTTATGCTGCCATGTGCCAGCAATGCACAGGTTTTTATACTGGAAAAATCAAGTGATAGCTCAGAGATTGAATTTATGAATATTCTTTGGATATCAGAAGCAAAACTAAGAAGAGTTCCTTGTATAAACATTTTAGTCAGTTCCAGGGCCATTCTTTTAAATTTTTTGTGATTGATATGCTCTATAAAAATAAGAGGGGGGCCCTAGGAAGAATTGTTTAAATTTCATGAATTATGGTGGAAATTAAAATTAAATGCCACCATCTTCACAGGTTTAAATGACCACATCTCTATATCTAGTGCTTTGAAGTTAGGTTCTTATGTAGTTTGATTTTTTTTTATGTGTTTCAAAGGTTCGGTTAGTGGGGTGGACCTTTGCGTTTAATTGTGTATAGTTTTATTTATTAATTAGTAGTTGGTTGTGATTGGTTTAAATTTGTCATGTCGTTTCTTTCTTGATTATTTGAATTGTGAACATGGGTATGTTTTTTGATTCTGAAGAAGTGTAACATTATAGTCAGATAAAAGTGCTTAAGCTCATCAATAAAATTTTACAGTACTTCATATCCGGTTGTCATGCCACTTTTTTTAGTTTTGTTGCAGTTCTTGGATTATCATCTTAGATTTGACATTGCGTCTTTTCACCATTCATTGCTATTATTATAGAAGTAAATTTATATTTCTATTTAGGATAAATAGTGAAGCTAGGAACCACAGAGGACACAATCTAATAATCCAAGGGGGAGCCACCACGGACCCTGGAAACTACTGTCCCATTAGCCCAATGAGCCTGGTCTGCAAGGCCATGGATCGTATCATCATAGAACTTATAAACAAAGACATTGGTAATCTCCAAACTCTGGACCCCACCCAGTTCACATCTGTAAAAGGCAGATCATGTCTCCTAAACCTGATAGACTTCTTTGAAGCAGTCACCAAAGCCGTAGATGAGGGTAAGGTGGTTCACACAGCCTATATAGATCTTGCCAAGGCTTTTGACACCATTCCTCACTCTGGAATTATATATAAACTCACTAAACTAGGTGTAAATCCCTATGTCAAAGATGGGTTGCCAACTGGCTCACTGACAGAACCCACACTGTAAAAATAGCAGACTCCAAATCCGACTTCAGACCAGTGACAAGTGGAGTACCACAGGGCTTAGTCCTTGGTCCTTTCCTGTTTGGTATCTACTTTTCTGAAGTACAGGCTAACACAGAAGGTCTTTAGCTAACAAAGTTCACAGATGACTGCAAACTAGGAGCCATAATCAAAACTCCTAACGATGTGGACAACCTACAAAAGGGCCTCACTGAGACAGATGCCTGGTGTCAAAGCCATGGTCTCAAGCTCAAAAGTGCATTGTCATCCCCTTTGGTAGAAACTCTGTACCCATGAGCTACCACATAGGTGGTAGTCTACTTAACACTGAAAGTGTGATAAGAGACCTTGGGACACAGGAGAACAGTAGTCTCTCCTTTGATAATCACATCACCACAGTAGTCAGGAAATCCTTCTATGTGGCACACTTCATCACAAAAGGTTTCTCATCCAGGAAAAAAGAGGTCATTGTTCCCCTCTACTCATCACTCATTAGACCCATTATAGAGTACAACACCCCTTTTGGTATATACCTCACAAGACATCTACAACAACTGGAAAGGACACAGAAATACCTCACAAAGAGGATTACCGACCTCAAACAGATGCCCTATGCAGACCGTCTCAAAAAACTCCAGCTTTACACCGTCACATATCACCTACTCAGTGGCGATCTCTGCCTAACATACAAAGCTATGTCAAACCCAGAGCTGATGGACATGCTCCACTTAAAGAAATCCCAATCCCTCTGAGCTACACACTCTAGGGACCTAAACCTTGTCACCACAATAAACAGAATATGTTGGAGGAATATATTACTGCCCCCAGAGACTTCCCGTGCTCTAGAACAAACTACCTATGCATGTCAAACAAAGCTCCTCATTAGCACTCTTCAAGAAAAATCTTGATTATTGGATGGGAAATAGGAAATTCACCCCGGGGATCACCTCTGTGGCTCTGCTCGACAAGGGCACAGGAAAATAATTTTCTTGGGTGGCGAAAGCCAGGGTACCTTTTTGGCTAGGCTTATATAGGCCCAAGTGGCCTAGCACCTACCTATGAACCTATGAAACTATGGAAACAGACATTCCGCAACAACTACCTCAACTACACCAGCCAACACTCCTTCTTCATGAAGAACATAATAAAGGGGCAATTTGTGCAGTTAAGCCGAATGTTCATTGAAGAGGAATCATTCATACAAGAATGCCACTTACTTGCCAAGCTCTTCATTGACAAGCACTACCCCGTGGAACTGATCAACAGTATCCAGAGGGGGATCTCAGATAACAGACTCTTCAGATACCCTCCAGTATTAGGATATGGATTCCACAACATAAAGAGAAACACAGCCTCCAAAGACAGCACCAGATTCCCTCTGCCAATCTCCCTGGAGTCAGAATCCATCAGAACTATACTGACAAACAACCGGGAGACATTAAAAGCAGCTACGAACTGCAAAAAGCACTGGGACCTTCCCCAGCCTTCAGCTACAAGAGAACACTATCTCTTAAGGCTATGTTTGACACAGCCCCCCACAACCTCCACCCCTAATGATCAGAGGCCTCCAGCCATGTATAGCTGTGGCAAATGCATCTGCTGCCAGTACATAGCCAAAGGGGAACACTTCACCCTAAAATCACCTAGGCACATTTTCACCTTCTAGCAAGCATTCGACTGCAACACTACAGACATAGTGTACCTAGCAGTCTGCAAGCAATGTGGAGCCTACTATGTAGAAAAATGTTGATTACCAGAATTACTTGCCCACTTGAATTTATTGTTCAAACTGAAAGTTTATTGTAAGCACTTTCGTCCGCATACAATGAAGGAACTTCAGACATTTGAAATACACATCTAAAGTTTAAATAGGTCTAAAAGGTAATGACATCATACTCCCTCCCGCTTTTATGTTAAAAAACAAACACAATTCCCATTTAAATTCACCTAAGGGTGTTCATGGTGAAATTATTTAAAATTCAAAAGGTAATACTTATGTCTATATACATGCATGCAATTATATAAAAAACATGTATCTATCTTGTTAAAAATGTTTGTTTTAAAATGCACTTAACAGAACAACATTCGTTCAGGCTGAGGAAGAAATATGCATTTAATTTTATAATTAAATAATTTTATTTCATAATCCAGGTACCTTTTAAGGAAACAGACAAAGAAATAGAGAATGAGAAAGGAGTGACCATTGATTACAATATCGGTTTTACAACAATTTTCTCTAGTGATGCTAACAGCTTAAGGGAAATTTTAGTTAAAAATTGGGCCCTAATAAATGATGCTCTGGTAGTGGGAAACAAATTGGGGCCCAGGCCTAGGATTACATTCAGGAGGGGTGTAATATCAAATCTCTTTTAGAAAGGAATATTAGACCCTATGTCCCCAATAAAGGCATGAAAAAATGTGGCTGCTGCCCCTATTGTAAATACATTGAAGTTGCATCATTTTTTACAATACGCAATATAAAATTTATGTTGGCAGGAAACTTTGATTGTAAGTCCAAGAGAGTCATATATTTAGCTAAGTGCCAGGAATGTACCAGTATTGTATTACTAAACAGGGTACAACTAATGCCTTGGCCAAACATATTCTAGAACAATCAACCCATTATTTTCAGTATATGGTCAGGAAGTCAGTAAGAGACGGATCCCTTGGGTACTCAGGCTGGAGGAGAAGGAATTATTATGGCAATTAAAATTAAATACATATTCCTTCCCCGGGTCTGAATGAATATTGTTCTGTTACGTGCATTTTAAAATAAAAATCTTTAACAAGATAGATATATGTTTTTATATAATTGCTTTTGCATGCATGCATATAGGCATAAATGTTACCTTTAGAATTTTAAATAATTTCACCATGAACACACTTGGGTGAATTTAAATGGGAATTGTGTTTGCCTTTTAACATAAACGCAGGAGCGAGTATGATGTAATTACCTTTTAGACCTATTTAAACTTTAGATGTACATTTCAAATGTCTGAAGAAGTTCCTTCATTGCAAGCGCTTACAATAAACTTTCAGTTTGAACAATAAATTTGAGTGGACGAGTACTTCTGGTAATCAGCGTTTTTCTTGATTGTTTTATTTTCCTCAGTTTGTTTCTTGAGCATAGGTCTCAACCTCTTAAGTGGCCAGTGTGGAACACAGACCCTAACAATGTGTGACAAATGGTCAAAATGTGGAACACCCTATTTTCGCACTACGCGAAACGTGCCATTGCCATGGAGCATGGTAGAACTGTAAAATTCAATAACACACACTTCTCAGATCCAAAAACCTTTATTTGATAATCTGCAGTACCATAACCACACCATAAGTAAATGAAACGGCACTTTACAAAAATAAAAATCACATTCACTACATTTTCTAAAGACATATTGCAATTCACACAAAGTTTAGACCAAGTTAAACAGCATCCTATCATACGTCAGATGTAGACTTATTGTATGCTATTGTGGCTTTCTTGGCAGCCTCTAAAACATGTTTTGGCTGCTTAATGTCACAGACATCCAGTTCTTCATTCCTTTTAACTGCCAACAAAGAGTTCAGTGTTTTTACACTCAGAGACTGACGCAGTTCAGTTTTCACTTTCCGCAGCATACTAAATGCTCTTTCCACTTGTGCATTAGAGTGTGGCAGGTAAAGTAGGCTCATCATCAGCTGCTTAAAGAGTGGCAGTTTCCCTTCAGTGCAAAGGTCCCTCAGAAGATGTGCCCAGTACTGTGACACATATGAGTGGGGCCCATCTACAGGGCCTGTCAGATTCCCTGTGTCCTCGATCTGATATTGGGAATTCATCGATTAGTTGTTCAGCCTCAACATCATTTTCATATACACCCAGATGGAAGCCAACATCTCTGACAAGTCCTGAAGAAATGTCAAATTTTTTGGCTGGATTAATAAGTAATGCAGCAGCTTTCAGTAAGTGATCCTGCATGGGAAACTTTTTCAGCATTTTCTGCAGCACTGCAGCATAAAAAGCTGCAACTGTTTTTGTAAAAGTTAAATTCAATGACTGTGCCGGCAATATCCTCCTCATGGCTGTTCATGTACTGCTTGACTTCATAGCCAATCTGCAGTTCACCATTTGGTAGAACACCGCTACTGTCAGTCAACACTGACACATCACTGTGTTTGATTAGTCTGACAGCAGCTGGAGGTCTAAGGAGTATGCCAGCATACTGCTGCAGGAGTTTATGCACAGTGGCATGCAGTGTCAGTAGCTGACTTTCTCTGCTCTGAAGCTGTATGTTGAACTCCAATAAGGGTTCCAGTGCATACCTAAGGAACATAAAAATCATATGCACTTCATGACTCTGCAGGTTTTTAGAAATTAAGTCAATCTTAGCAGACCTTGGCTCTGCAGACAGAAAATACGAATTTAGAGCTGGCCACATGTCCAGAGTTCTGTTAATAATCTTACCAGGACTGAGCCATCTAGTAGGTGCATGTCTAATGATCTTGAGGGGGTCAGTATCTGTGAACAAAGTAAATTCCTGCAGTTTTTGTTGTCTTTGTGCACTAGAACTGAAATGGCAGTACACATCTGATATAAGTTCTTCAACTGGTGAAAGAAGTGCTTTTACAGCAGCCTTACTGCAGAGCTCTGCCAAGTGGCAGAGACACCCCATGTTTATAAGTGTGGTCTTCACCCCCTTTAAACAAGACAGTGCAGAATTGTGTTTTCCAATCACTGAGGCAGCATCGTCTGAAGAAAATCCCACAATGTTGGAAACTGGAATGTTAAATTTTGTCAGAGTGGACATTAAAGAATCAAACATTGCTGGTCCAGCTCCTGACACACATTCTGGCATATGAAGGAACCTTATCACATTTTTGCTTGCCTTTTCATCAAGGTAACCAACAAGGATGACTAATAGTTTGTCATCTCCCATGTCTGTGCTTTGGTCCATATACACACAGAATGGTGATTTCTGGCAGGCTGCTGCAGCATCATTCTGGTAATGAGGCCCCAGAGCATCCCGTGCAATGCATGACGCCTTCGTCACTCTACATGTCAATTTACAGAGAACATCTTGATCCTCTCCACACTTCTTCATACATTTCAGGGTGTGTTCTCCTGCTGCAAATGATAAGTTGTGTTTAGCAAGGAGACCAACCTCTTCCTCGACCACCTTTGTACTTGTTAAACTCTGAGGTCCAAAGAAATCCACCATAGATCTTCCAGCTGCATGCTTGCAATTCTGCCTGTGTTTCTCACTGTTGGAATGCCGTTGCAGATCATGTTGGCCCCCGTGATGGATTGTAAAATCCGTGTTACAAGTCTTGCAGAAGGCAAATTTCACTCCACGCCTACTCATAGAAAGCCAGTCAAAGGCACTTGCCCAACTTGGCTGAAAAATTGTGTATCTTCTCTTCTTTGGGGTGCGATCTGTATCTACATCCCTGTCCTCACTGCAGTCTGGGTAGTCTATACCTAGCAGGTTTGTAAAACAGTGGTGTTAAACAATGAAACAAATGGGTCTATAGTGCATAAAGGAAAATTAGACAATGTCCTCAATAGCAAAGATACAAGACAATAGGGCCATAACCTACCCATATCACTGGAAGTTTCCTGGCTTTGCACCCTCATCTCTGCTCCTTTTGTTTACTATAAAGGCCTGCATGCTTCACTTCCTTACTTCGATGACACTTTCAATCCTCTGGTGCTCACTTGCCCCTCTTAGTGCAAGAAAACTGGACAAAGCCCAACATAAGAGGGACAACCAGCACAGAGACTTTAAATATTGCTCTTATAATCTTAGAAATATTGCTCTTATAAGCTTAGAAATATTGCTAGAATATTGCTCTTATAGCCTTAGAAATAATGCCAGAATATTCCTCTTATAAACTTAAAGCTAGAATATTCCTGTTATAACCTTAGAAATATTGATCTTATAAACCTAGAAAGTTGCTAGAACAGGACCTGTCTTGGCATACAGTTTCTCCAAAAAAGGCAATTGCGTTCAGAGAATTACTAGGGGACAAGCAGCAAAAACATACAAACACTTTAAATGTTATCCCTATAAACCTAGAAAGTTGCTAGAAAAGGACCAGTCTTAGCATACAGTTTCTCAAAAAAAAAAGGCAATTACTTTCAGAGACATGCTAGGGGGACAAGTAGCAGAAACATACACTTTAAATATTGCTCTTATAAACCTAGAAAGTTGCTAGAACAGGACCTGTCTTGGCATAGTTTCTCAAAAAAAAGGCAATTCCTTTCAGAGACGTACTAGTGGACAAGCAGCAGAAACATACAAACACTTTAAATTGTGCTCTTATAAACCTAGAAAGTTGCTAGAACAGGACCTGTCTTGGTATACAGTTTCTCAAAAAAAAAAAAAGGCAATTACTTTCAGAGACGTACTAGTGGACAAGCAGCAGAAACATACAAACACTTTAAATTGTGCTCTTAGAAACCTAGAAAGTTGCTAGAACAGGACCTGTCTTGGTATACAGTTTCTCAAAAAAAAAAAGGCAATTACTTTCAGAGATGTACTAGTGGACAAGCAGCAGAAACATACAAACACTTTAAATTGTGCTCTTATAAACCTAGAAAGTTGCTAGAACAGGACCTGTCTTGGTATACAGTTTCTCAAAAAAAAAAAAAGGCAATTACTTTCAGAGACGTACTGGTGGACAAGCAGCGGAGACATACAAACACTTTAAATTGTGCTCTTATAAACCTAGAAAGTTGCTAGAACAAGGACTTGTCTTGGCATACAGTTTCCCCCCCCCCCCCAAAAAAAAATAGCCATACTAGGGGGACAAGCAGCAGAAACTGACACTTTAAATATTGCTGTTTTAAACTTAGAAAGTTGCCAGAATAACAGGATCTGTGTTGGCATACAAAATTACTATCACTTCAGAGACATACTAGGGACAAGCAGCACAATACTGAGACTAAATATTACTTACACACTTAGAAAGTTGCTAAAATAACAGGATCTGTGCTAGCATACCACTTCTAAAGGGAAATATTTTCAACCATTACAGCTAAAAGCCTAAAACACTTACCTCTGCTCTGCCTATACACATGGTACCACTTCAGCAATACAATCCAAGCACAAATAATCCAATTCCACCACGGCACAAAGTTGATATTCCTCCCAGTTGTCGAGCAGCATAGCAGAAAGATAAAACCTCAGCCCTTCTGTTCTGACACAGCAAACAGACTCCTCTCGCCGAGTTGCCTCTCCTGGCAGGCAGGCTAATTTCTACTTCTGACTCCTGTCTTCTCCCCCAATGTCTTTGATCTGCAGCCAGTCGCTCCTTCCTTCCTTCCTCCAGCCAATTGTTTTCATCTAGTCATACCTAAAAAGTAAAATCCCTGATTCCTGGAAGCCTTTTTCAAGCCATTATTTTGGTGCGAAAAGGTTTCCAGGAACATGATTGGACTGTATTTGGGAGCTCTCATTTGCTCCTGTCCTCCTCAGACTCTCTACTTGATTGGCTCATAGACTGAGTTCGCTATTGGCCGTAAATGCTGTCTATGAGCCAATCAAAAACTGTGGAGCACAGCCAAAGCAGAAGGGTAGCAGAGCTATGCATCGGTTTGTATACCGCAGTGCCAATTGGCAGTAGTTGAAGTACACAAACCAATCAAAAGCTTTGTAGTGGAGCCACAACTGTTCGATGCAGAACAGCAGAACAGTGGTTTCACTCTTCATTAAATGTGGAGCATTCCACATAATCCGGAGCACTTGGATGCTCAGGTCTTGAGCCTACTATGTAGGCAAAACAGTAAGAAAACTAAGCGCCCAAATCATGGAACGCTACCAAGCCATTAGAAACCAACATAATAAAAACATTCTAGCAAAACACAAATATACCAGACCAGTTTGCACTACATATCTCTTCATAACCCTGGACAAAGTCACCATCCCCCGTGGTGATACACCAACCCCCAGCTGGAAATCAAAGAACTTAGATGGCAGGTGAAACTCCAGGCTGACACGACCCCAGGCTTGAATGGGAACCTAAATGTAAAAAGCTTACTAAAATGAATCAGATAAGGTGGAGCTAACCCCTCCCCCTCAATAGCCAGAAAAAAGTCTTAAATGCATGAACCTGCAAGTTAAAAATTGTATTTCTGAAGAAGTTCGACCATGTAAAACTACCTAACGAATGAAAGCACTCAGATACCTTATGATGTTTTTATTTTCTTGAATAAAGCTTTGTAAAATTTGGGTTGTAGTTCCATATTTCCTCCAGATCAAAAGGTTTTTACTTCCATGGTTGCAGTGTATACTAGCCTTTCAGCAGTCAGTAACAATATATATATATATATATATATATATATATATATATATATGTATATACTAAGAACTGAACTTTGTGCCAATAAAAGCCTTCAAAAAATAGTAAATCACACCAACAACTCTTGTAGAACTTTAGCGCTTTCGTCTTATTTATTATCAAGACTTCTTCAGAAAGACATGTTTCATAAGTATGAGCAACCATTTCCACTTCCTTTATATACATTAGTGAGTGCGGTTAATTATATATATATATATATATATATATATATATATATATATATATATATATTTATATATATTATGACACTGCCAGCCCAGCTATCTGGAAATTTTTAAATAATTCTATGTTATTTGTAAATAATGCTATGATTTATACAGAACTGTATGTTATGTATTGAGCTTCAACACTGTACCCTACTGGAAAAGAAGAGAAATGCATATAAACTATATACCTTTGCAAATGTATGTTTTAATAGTAGAAGCTAGAACATACTGAGTTAACTTGCAAAACTTCAAGAAAATAAGTTGAAATTAAAAGTGCTTTAAGATGTGCTATAAAAAGAAGTTTCAGTGCAGCAAGCAGACACAATGCCTAGAGTTAGAAGTTTATTTCTATTGTCTTGGAGAGAAGTAATTGCTAGGTCTAAAATGTAAAAGTATTTAATTGTTTTATGACTTCCAATTCTGAGCAAACCTGAGAGATATGTATTTTTTCACAGAGAAATGTTAAATTTTAAGTTTCTGTTAGCCTGGGAACTGAAGGCAGGTGACAAAGAGTGATGTCATCCAAGCTAACCCAGCAGTAATGTTGATTATTAAATTAAGAACTCTCTCAGAGAAAGTGTGGGCATTTTGTATCTTGACTTGGATCTAGAAACATCTATTCAGCACTTCTCATCTGCATTTGCCTTGCTCTGTAAGTAAGTTATTTAGGTATAGTATTTCTTTTAGAGATAGATAGGAATATAGTAAAGATTAGTTTAGATGATTTCTGTATTTATTTGAGACTGTCCTGCAATGTTTTAAAATATTTCCTTTGATTTTGAACTGTAGTTACTGTGTTGATTAAGTATTGTCTTGTTCTTGTATTATTTATTATTAAATATTTAAACCTTTTAATTGTGGCTGGTTTGTTTAGAGATATTTAAGATCTTAGTGTACTTGCATATGTATTTGGTGACACTGTATAGGCCACTCCAGTAGCCTTAGTCTTGGTCACACTTACCATTTGTATAATAGAAATATTACACAGTAGGATTGGACACTCTTTGGTAAGGGCCTTATAGTAACTGATAAGTAAGGGTGGCTGGTGGCAGCTGGTACTACCTTATAGTCTGGGCAGAAGGGGGCATATCTAGTAAACCTGTGCCAGCCTTTCCCAGTTGTGTGCATTTGTGTATCAATCAAATCTCAAAGTGTGTGTGTGTGTGTGTGTGTGTGTGTGTGTGTGTGTGTGTGTGTATGTCAGCTACTTGGGCAAGGACACAAAGCATTGGTTGGACAGAGAGGGTGCTGGAGGTTTTGGCTTGGCCACTCAGCTGAGATCTTGACCCTATAGATGTGCCAGTGGGGAGTCTTATTGGGGATCTAGAGAAAGAGGGAAAAACCAGACCCAGACTGACTGTGATCTCTGTGTGCTTTTAAGGGAAATGGTACTTTACTGTGTGTGTACTTGTAATCCTCCCAATGTGTGCATCCCTCACTGTTGCCAGTGGTGAGGACTGAGGCTCCTTGATTACTGGGCCAGTGCAGAGGTGTCTCATACACACACACACACACACACACATATATATATATATATATATATATATATATATATAGAGAGAGAGAGAGAGAGAGAGTTTTTTTAATACCAGTATTTGCACAGAGTGCATTTTAACACAAACAGGGGCAATGGATAAACACAATAAATGTCATGTAATGTACTTTTTCATAACCAATACATCAACTGCACCTGCAAATCACCTGTGTGTGCAGCCCATCTGCTAAGCATGTTGATCCACACAACATATACTATCTGTAGATCATAGTTCAATTCCCACCTTTCTCTTTTAAGGATGAAACCTAATAAACACTACTCACAAGGATAAAACAAGTTTAGCTTTGTTTCTCTCTTATGTGCAATGTTTACCATCATGCAAACCTGGACTAATGACTCACACATGAAGCAAACAGAATGACTGCGGACTTGATGCAGACATTTTTGATTTCAGAAAGGATACATTGTTTCCATTGCATGAACGTGCTAAGCTGCATTGCATGGAAGTTAGCAACCACCCCCAACACCTTCTGGTCTATAACACCTGCAGAGAGGAAGCAGACAGTATAGAATTTCAAAACAGATACATTCTATCAAATAAGTTGGGCACCTCATAAACATGTTAAGTGTAGGTGTGAGGCATTTACATAGCAGACAGAAGTTAGTTATGAACAGGAAAATATAACTATGATTTTAACTATTTCTGTGGCATCAGTTATAAGTGTAGAGCTGCAGAGCAGATGGCCATGGGTTCTAATCCAGAGAATTCCAAATATTTTTACTGTTGTTCAATTTCACTTTATATTAAATATTATATAAAAATGTAGACATAATTATACATAACAATAAGTATGTATAGTAGTAGAGCTCATATGAATTATATGTATGACCGAGGGTATACAGAGACTACTATGTTTCTGTAATTATAATTGTGGTATCTGACCTTGGATAGCATTTAGACTTCAATAAGACTCATGCACACATGAATCCATAAACCAGGACCTTGTCAGCTCACACACATACATGGTTAACCCCTCAATCTGTCATGTGTATTTAGAGTAGATGGAAAGCTGAATATACCTAATACTGGTATATATAATGCTCTTCTCTTATTATCTTATCTCTATTCCACAGCCAATGCAGAGATTATGACAGATAGAGATGCCAATTTTGAGCATCTAGAGAGACTTAGGGAGGCAAAGGGTATGTCTGCAGCACAACTGAAATATTATGTTAGCTTTAAAATGTATTTCTTTTCTATACCATTGTAGCAATGTAAGCATGCATATTCTACCCGTAAAAGTAAGCATGCATGCTTCAGTTTATAGCACAAGCCAATTACAGGATTCAAGTCAAGACTGTAGTCAGATGTTATGTTTTCAAATACCACAAGTAACAAATATAAAATAGTAAATTCCTTTAAAAAATTACATAAATTAATTTCTACACAAGTAGTACAAATGCCTTGCTGTTAACATAATCTGTATAACTGGACCAAGCATATGTGCAATGTATGCACATTGCAAAGATTACTTTGATCAGTCCTTAATTATAGTTTGTAGTTGTTAACAAGTATACTTAAATGTAAAAGTTCAGATAAAATACTTTATTATTGTGATAATTCTTTGTGTATCACATATGATGGTACTGATTTTGTCTTTTTTTATCTCACCCCAGCCCTTATCTCTCTCTCTCTCTCTCTCTTTGGTTTCTATGTGTTGTCATAACATTTCTATGTCCTTCATCTCTGACAAATCAAAAAATGCTTTACAGCACAGGGAGGTAGGCCAACCCTAGTAGCTCAGGCTGACCCCTCCTCACTGGCTCTGGCACCAATCCCAGCACATCTGGGACCCAACTGGCAGTACTGCCTCTGCTGCCCCTGCACTACCTACACCCTCAGGTAGCACTACCCTGGCAGTTGGTGGTGTGGTACCCTCCAGGTGCACTGGTGGAAGTGGGGATTTTATCACCCAGCAGGAGATGCCAAGGTTCTGCACAGCACCATTGGTGCATGCCTATGCCTGATGTAGAGGCTGCACTCCCTTATGATAAGATGTCAAGCACTCCAAACACAAGCAGAGTAAGGGGACAGTGATGACTGTCCTGTGAGTGAAGACTATATTCTCAGGGTGAGTACTAGATTCTCATTGTCCTCATGTTTGATGGGCATGGGCATCTGTTGTGTCCTCCCTAACCCTAGTCATGGTGTCACCAACCTGTCATGTCCCTCACCATCCCTGTGTCTTGTCTTGTTTGTCCTGTTTGTGTACATCTGCTTCCTCACCTATCCTGCTTACCTCAACCAGAAAAATCTATACCCCTTACCCAACATTCCTGTCTTTCTGAAGTAAAAAGAAAAAAAATGGGCACCTGTCCCGCAAAAAAAAAAAGATTTGTCCCATACATAGCTTTCTACTTGGCACACGTCGTCTTAACACACTTGATTTGGTTCAATGACTATACAACATGACTGCATTGTTGTCTCTCCCTTTGTTGAGGTGACAATCCAAATTCAGCTAATATTATGTACATATTTTCATTTTACACTGTCAAAATGGATTGCTGACGTTCTTTCCTACCTCCCTCCTGCACATCCAGTGATTATGTCATCATCAGTAAATTGTCATGCAGCCTCGTAAAAGTCACTCGTGTGCCATGGAGCTTGGGTTAAGTACTGAGTTCTTTCATCTGTGTATTTAAGTAGGGATTCTAATCTCACTGCAGTTAACCATTGTGTGTGTACATGTGTGCGTGTGTGTGTGTGTGTGTGTGTGTGTGTGTGTGTGTGTGTGTGTGTGTGTGTGTGTGTGTGTGTGTGTGTGTGTGTATGTGTGTGTGTGTGTACATGCTTAACATTACATTTTAGACCAGCATACAGGATACTGCTATTACCATCGTCCTCTCTCCAGACACTGCTAAGATCATCATTTATAAAGTGTTGTCTAACACTCTCCAGGTTAGACTTGTGCTGTGGTGCTTGCATTAAACACAGAGGTCTCTAGTTGGTGTACTTAGGTTGGGGTTCTGTGCTCACTGCAGTCAACTGGTGTGTGTGTGTGTGTGTGTGTGTGTGTGTGTGTGTGTGTGTGTGTGTGTGCACATATGCTTGACATTAGGGAGAGCATGTTATACCAGCATCGGGGATACTATTACTGTCTTTCTCTCACCAGACACTGCTGAGGTCATCACTTACAAAGTGTTGTCTGACACTCTCCAGTTGGTGTGCTTAGATAGGTAGGGGTTCTCTTCTCACTGCAGTCAACTGGTGTGTGTGTGTGTGTGTGTGTGTGTGTGTGTGTGTGTGTGTGTGTGTGTGTGTGTGTGTGTGTGTGTGTGTGTGTGTGTGTGTGTGTGTGTGTGTGTGTGTGTGTGTGTGTGTGTGTGTGTGTGTGTGTGTGTATGTGTTTGTACATGTGATTGACATTATAGAGAGCATTTTACATCAGCATGTGGGATACTGCTATTACCATCTTCCTGTCATCAGACTCTGCTGAGGTCATCAGCCATAAAGTATTCTCTGACACTATAAAAGCTATAATTGTTCTATGGTGCCTGTGTTAAGTACTGTGCTATGTAAACATATAGTTTTAGAATGATATGTGAGTCCACAGCTATTTCCAACACGCCTCAAAACATCTTGTTGTAGCATACAATAATTATGTCATCCTGTGTAACATGCAATCTGACACTATTCAAGGCAAACCTGTGCTGTGGCAGTAACATTAACTACTGTGTTTGCAATGTATTTTAACTACACAATAGGTTTTCTAATCTGACAACAAGTTACTTGCATGTTTATACGTACAACTGTCACTTATGAGATGGCTTTACACAAGGATGTGACTCCACATCCATGCCCTACAGTGCTAACAATGTGTTCTTCTCAGCATACAATGATGCTAACATATTCCAAATACTGCAATGTGACAGTGTTACAGTTAGACATATGTGGTACTGCTACTGTGACATTGCATGGCATCCATATTCTATGCCGATACAGGTGTGATGTTCATATCAGGCCCACTGTACTGCTGTGTGTTTGGTTGCTGGTACATTATGGTCATTGTGTGATCTTTGAAATAGCTTTTCATTTCACTATTACTTGGGCCCCACATATCCTCCATTGTTCTCTGGCCACATGACATCCTTCCTGCAGAGGAGTGAAGCATGTCCTCATGTTAAACATTCATGCACACATCATGAAGCAGAGTCCTTCCATGAGCTTATGCAAAACATCCCCAAACCACTGCATGTGTGATTGCTAAATCTGTCATGGTGTGGTGTACATGTCACATGTGGACAGTGGCAGAATGTAATGCAATCCAAGTACACACATACGCACACTAGTTTTCTATCTTCCATGATGTACATAGAGGCATTTTTACTTTCATTTTATAATAATGGCTAAGATTTCATACGATGTTAGCCATCAGACTAATATTGTCATATTACACTGTGATCACTTGACATGTCAATGTTGTTGTCACATATGCTTTATTGAGGTGTGGATGTACAGTATGACTAAGAGAGGGTATTACAATCCGTGATTTATTTGTTTTATTTATTTTACATTAGTTTACTGGGAATGTCCTTTTTCTGTGGAAGCCTGGGGAGAAAAGCTCTGCATTTATAAATAAACATAAGATACATATACAATGAACAGATACAAGTATTTATTCAATCTCAGATACAAGTACAAAATGAAAAATACATGTTATACATCTCACTGATACAATCATATATTCTAGATATGATACAAAGAATAGCAGTACTGAGATTGTAGGAAGAAAACAAGCAAGTTAAGTGTACATATGATGTTATGTGAGCTAATGTATTGATGGCCACTGCTGCCATTATATTACATGCTACATTCTATAACAGCTGTAGTAATATGGCCCATGAGAAGTGCTGACATAGGTTCATAGTGTCATAGGAAGTTACTAGGCTAGCGGTCCTACAGCTCTTACTAGCGTATCCATTTTCATCACAAGTAACACCAATTGTCCTTATTAGGTGAACAGAATTTGTAGAGTAAGTCTATGGTCAACACCAACTATCCCTATACATGAGGGACATGGGTGCCACCCCTGGGTAAATTTGCAGTCTCCCATCCATTTGTCTAGGTTGAGCTTGAATGGGATCAGTGAGGAGCTGTGCTTCACATGTTTTGGAAGTTTAGATTGTCATTAAATTTGCAGATGTACAACTTTTACATCAGTGTAGGATCAGAGCCTACACTGCAGACCAGGTACAAGTCGCCTCTCACAAGCCAGTTTGATACAGATTACAGTAACAGGGCTTACAGTCTATCCACTTATGTCATGGCATGGTTTGGAGACTCTGTATGATCTTGTTGAGAAACCCCTGTGGACTCTCCATCTGCTTCAGATGTCTGGTGAGGCACATGCAAAGGGGAGAATTGAACTCTATTAATGTTCTGCTGAAGGTCGAGTACATTGGTGTTATAAGATCCTCAGACCTGGATGCGATGGCCTTACTTATGGGTTCACGATGTAAAAGACTTTACTTATTGCTGTGGAAACATGTTGGTTGAAGTTCAGCTTGATATCCACCTGAGTTCCAACGTCTCATAACATTGGGTTGGAGCTTGGTGGGAGGTGTTTTCAATAGATTGCTTAGTAAGCAACCTGATATATTATCTCGTACCAGTGAGACTGTGTTTTTAGCCTTGGAGAGCACACATATGATCTGAACTCTAGAGATACTTGGCAGAGGACTGTTTTCAGGGGGGTCTATATCATTTTATCGAATGGCTAATCAGCAAATAGCCATTCACTGAACCCCTTTTTATCAAAGCAGCTCTTCATTGAATGGTAAATTTTAACTAGAGCAAATCAGCAGTTGGATGCCACCTGGAATTTGTCCTTTTTCCCACTGTAGTGCAGTCTCCGAGTTGGTATATTTAGTTAGGGGGGATGTGGAGGGTGCAGCCCCCCACATTGGGCGTATGGAGGGCATAGCCCCCTCCTTGGTAGGTTTGAAATTTTATTTTATTTATTTATTTTTTTATGGTGGCTTAGTTGGCCCACCGCTGATTTGCCATACTTAAAATTTGCTGTTTGATGAAGAGCGGCTTCAATAAATAGGGGTTCAATGAATGGCTATTCACTGAATAGCATTCACTGAAGTGATATAGACCCATTGTCAGGTATGCTTTGGGGTATGTCCTGTGGGTCCTGGCGGGGAGGTGAAGTTTTCACTAAATCTGTCAGCTGGCAGGTTGGCCATTTCCTCCAGTGCGACTTCATGTTTAGACTCATAGCATTAGGCAGCAGAACCTTGATGTTTCCTCCAGTAGAATTTTTTTACATTAGAGTTATTTTTCTTTGATATTGCCTAGAAAAAGGCATTATGGGGGAGACAAGCACCTTTGGCAGTATCCAACAGCCTAGAGGACACAGGATCAGACTATCTCTAGCAAAGCAGTGTGGTTTGTCAACCATGTCATTCCAGGGTGAGAGATACTGGTTCCCCCTGGACTGACACCAGAAGCTAAACCAATTGTTGATGTCTATCATTGTTTGTTTATATTGTGGCATCATCCTGGGTGCTGCTACATTCTACATATACATTCACTGTGCAGTCTCTACTGTATCATGTTGATATGTGATTAGTGTTCATGCTACAACTGTCTTCATTGACATGCCATCATCTGCTGTACATTACCATGTTTCACTTGTCCTCTTTCCTTGTTTAATTCCTACAAGTCATCTGTGTGTCCCTATTCAATACACACACTTCCTATGACTGTTTATATATAATGCAGTCTAAGCACCTTACTAATCACTTACACAACCTTTTGTTCAGTATGCCTGAATCACGTGTCCACAATACTCTGCAATGTATAGACTGTCTTGTGATGTGTTGGAAATATATACATTGCTGTATTAATAACCATGGTAATCATTGTGGCATTTTGCACAAACAAGTTGACCTAGTTTGCCTGGAGGTAAGCAGGTTTACATGTCTGCTGCTGTCTGTGTGCTTTACACAGTTTCCTGGCCTGCAATATGGTTGCTAGCCATGAAAACACATTTGTTTATGAGAAATGTGGTGCGCAACATGAATATGTAATTACCGCTACTTTTGACTCCTTTAACATGTAAACTCTATGCAGCTTCATGGTAAGCCTACACGGAGTTTATTGACTCCCCAGGACATATGCGTGTAGAGTTTTACAAAGTATGTTATGGGTCAATCAGAAAGAAATTTTCATGAGTATGCACAAAGTCATAAAATCAGAAGCCATATGGCTGAGTGTAAGAGTTGAGGTTGGAAAGACGACAGATAGGAAGACTTACATTATCTGTGTCTGTCAGGTTTTGGGGAGCACTTACGTACTCTGCCATGGAGGTAAGTGAGATAGAAACGACTGGAGGAAGTTTGGTCTGGATTTGATTAGTCTGAGTTTTACAGGCAAGCAGTTCTGTAAAAGTGATGCCACATGGGAGTACTGGAACCTGCCAAGTGACTTTTTTTGTTTTAATGATAGGGGCCAGCACTTTTTTCTTGTGTCTCTGAGGTTTTTACTTTTGCATTAGGGTAGCTATTCATGGAAATTTATTGTACTGGTACAGTGGGAAGTAAGTCACTTTTAATTGTGAGGACTGAATAAGACTGGGAAGTTCTAAACACTGTAGCTTGCATAAGGCCATACAGTGGTGGGCTCTTAAGGAAAGAAAAGTTTTTAACCCCATATAAGAGTTTCTGATGAGGCTTTTTGATGGTGTATTGGACGTGTATGTCAAACCTGAGTTAATTGTCAGTTGTGATCCCAAATAGTTTTGCAGGTGGAATAGCATCTCTTTTTATATAGTTTGGGATGAAATAATAGAAGCAGTTGTGTTCTTTGAATGAAAGACCATAATTTTATTTATTTATTTTTTTTATAGTTTACATTACATTATGGACTTGGAGCCATTTTTTGACTAAATTATATGAGGCTTGCATAAGTTTTTGCAGCTCATGTATGGAAAGGGGTGCATATATGATAGTGACATCATCGGGATCTTGAAAAACAGCGACCCTAGTATTTACCCTTGAGGGACTCCATCTTAAAAATAATGGCTCTAGTATTTATCCTTGTGGGACTCCATCTTAAAAATAGTGGCCCTAGTATTTATCTTTGTGGGACTCCATCTTAAAAATAGTGGCCTTAATATTTATCCTTGTGGGACTCCATCTTAAAAATAGTGGCCTTAGTATTTATCCTTGTGGGACTCCATCTAAAAATAGTGGCCTTAGTATTTATCCTTGTGGGACTCCATCTAAAAATAGTGGCCTTAGTATTTATCCTTGTGGGACTCCATCTTAAAAATAGTGGCCCTAGTATATATCCTTGTGGGACTCCTATACTGAGTGGTTGGATTTCCATCTGACCTGGGTTCTATTAATTAGGTAACTTTGTAATGATAGGAGAGTTTGGTGGCACATATTCAGGTCTTCTAAGGTACGTAGTAGTTTAATTTCGGACACAATATCAAAGGCTTTTGATAGAATGAGGAATGCTGATGAAAATAGTTGATTACTGCTGCAATAAATATTTACAGTATTTAGGAAGGAAATGAAGGTTGTACTTGTACTGTATCCTGGGCAAAATCCGTAATGGGTATTGAACAGTACCTTACTGTCTAGAAAATAGTTTAGAACTTGAAGATGCATGCATCTTTCTAAGATTTTAGTGAGAAGGTGGAGATTAGTGATTGATCCATAGCTGTTCATTCCTACTGATGAGCCATCCTTGTGTAGTGGGATAATATACTATTTCTGTTTTCAGATACTAGGGATTCATTATGGAGAATGGATAAATGAGAAACCCAGATGCTATTTTTTTATATTCCGCTGGAAGGTTATCTGCAGACAGTGTTGTACTTTTAAGCTTTAGTAGGAGTTTTTTTATAGTGGGCTGGGTACAGAGTGAAGCTGAAATGCTTCTTGATTATTGAGAAGGGGTGGGTGGAAGCAGGAGGGATGGGCAGAGGCAGGCAGGGTGCTTAGAAGTAAAGTGGCTGCATTAACAAAGTACTAGTTGAAAGCAGCAGCAGTTTCAATTTCCAGATGATAAGGCAGTGGGTTTAGCTGATGGATTTTATTAGGTTTGAGTGGCCTGTTGACAGTCTAGGATTGTTTTGATGTTTGTTTTTGTTTTTGATAGTACTGTAATTTGTCCTTACTCACTTTTATTTATTTATGTTTGGCTATATTTCTAAGAGATCCACGTAGTTGGTATATCACTGGTGACATAGTTTCTGTGGTTCAGTTGCCATATTTTCTCTCTATCCTCTATAAGTTGTTTGTAGAGAAAGTCAACCAGGGTGTTGGCCTGGGCTTTAGGAGTTTGTTTTCTTATGGAAGCTTGCTTAGCTTGCCTAGTGGTATATTAGTGAAAGTGGAAATGACATCATAACAAGAGATTTATTTAGAATTTGACAGTTACATTTGTTCAGAGTAGCCCTGAAAAGGGTCTCTATTACATCATCGAACTTCAAAAAGTTCAAACGACGTAATATCGAACTTAAATGTCCAAAACATTAAAATAGTGAACAGAAAGAAATTGCTGTTCCCTAACAAAACAAAAAAGAAACCTCCAACCTAAACTTAAACTAAAGTGGGGGGCTTCACCCCCACACCCCCTACTTAAATATACCAACTCTGAGATCGCACCACAGTGGAGGAGATAGCAAGGCCCCAAAAATGGCCCACCGATTTTTTTTCCCTGGGAAAAAAAATCGATGTGCCGTGGCTTCACTATTTTCTGGTTTCAGATGTTTAAGTTTGATATTACATCGTTCAAACTCTTTGAAGTTCGACAATGTACTATAGACCCCCCCCCCGAAAACATCTAGATTAAACTTGGTTAAACTGCAGACAAGGTTTTACTGTGGGGGGATGTTTTGAGTTTATGTGGGATTTGATTATGTAGGTAGGATACTGGTTAGTGAGTCTGGTAGTACATTAAAGTGTTGTATATGTTTGTATTTATAGTCAATATGACGTCTAGGATAATGGCTTTATTAGTTGATTTATGGAGTTTGGTAGGGTGCTGTATCAGTTGTTTAAACATGCCTAGGTTCATACTAAGGTTATCTGGGTTGTCAGTATAACTTTCCCAGTTATTCAGTATCTCCTAGTATGGTGGTTTCATGTTGTATCCTTAGGGGTATCCGGTTTAATATGTCTTGAAGTATGGAAGGAGTATTGCTGGGTTATTATGTGCTGGTATTTATAGTGCAGTTATGCATGTGGATTTGTGTGGATTACACTGAAAGGATGAGATAAAGATCTCAGCTTTTTGAAATGGGTTATGTCTTCTGAGTAGGTTTGTAACTGCGGTGGTGGTGCTGCGGTAGCGTTGTCGCCTCACAGTAAGACGTTGTCCTGTTCAATTCTCAGCTAAAGCGTCTTCTGTGTGGAAACATGCGTGAATGGGTGTACCTTCGTTGAAGGTTGTGCATCAGAGCTAGCAACTCGGTATGTAAAAATCTACTGCCAATCATTAGCGGACCGGAGTTTCGCTGTGGCGACCCCTAACCGGGAAAAGCTGAAAAGTACAACTTCTGAGTAGGTTTGTATTTATATGTTATTTTTATAGAAACAGTGGGACAGGCCTTCTCATTTTTTGTTTTGCAGTTTAGCAAATGGATATTATACTCTTGGGGGGGGGGAGTATTGTTCCCTTAGCAGCATATGGTTTCAGACAAATTTCTGTTAAAGTTATAACATCAGGGTTGCGGGTAGAAATCCAAGCCTAAAATACAATTATTGTGTTACAGATACTTTGAATGTTGAGGTTAATAAGTTTTAGTGAGTGAAATTTTGTAGTATTGGTGGTAGTGGTGTGTCATGATGGACTTTTGGATGTTTTAGAAGTCAGTGAGTGGAATATCTGTAGTTGTTGATGGTGCAAGGTAGGGATGTATGTTTGTACTAAGTACACATTTAAATAATGATTGGTTTATAGCTTCCTTAATGTACAGATGAGCTAATAGAGCTGGTTTAGTATAAAAAGGTATGTCTTTGAGGAGCACTTTAAATATAAATTTTTGACTAAGTATATTGGATTGGTGCCATACGTTGTTGAGTTACTTATGGGGTAATAATATATTTTTTGGATTGTAGGTTCTGTGGGTATATGGCTTTTAGTGTGTTTATAGTTTATGCTATGATATCTGGGGTCAAAGTTTATGTAGTATGTTGTTGCATAACACAGACTAATGGTGTGCTTAGAAGAATTACTGTTACAAAGGTAACGGTAGTAGTTGTTGGATCTGTCTAAGACATGATTGGGCAGTGCTTGCCCAAGTATTGATAGGAGAGTATCGAGGAAGGATTAGAATTAGCATGATCATTTCTGTTGGTTGTAAGTAGTACTGTATTGAGGAGTGGCATTATTTTCCCTGCGTGCTGGGGAGAGGGGTGGAGTGATATTTGATTGGATACTTGTGATTGTGGAGCTAAATATAAGTGTAATAGGTGGGGTGAGTAGTACTTGGGAGCAGAGTTGTGCAGTATGTCGAGTATGTGGGGGGTATGTAGGAGCAGGGTAGGGGAGCAGGGAGGGGTTGCCTACTGGACAGGAAGATCAGGAGTCATTTGGATACTTGCAATTGTGGAGCTAAATAGAAGTGTAGTAAGTGGGGTTGGGTGATGTGTTGGGACAGGGTAGGGAGGTAAGGGGGCTGCCCACCAGGTGGAAAGGGATGGACACCTTACATATGAGCCATGTCTCTGGTTGCATATTTCTTGCCAGGATTTTGCCCTTAGATTTTGTTTTCTAACAGGTTCTTGTTTTAGGGGTCTTGAGGATGCTGTCTGAAGTATTGCAATATGGAATGTACTTAACTGGAAAGGAGAAGAGAAAAATTAGAGTATTTATAAGTGTGAAGGAAGCTGTTTTAAGTAGCATAGGCTCATAGGTTCATAGGTGTGCACTAGGCTAATGGCCCCGGAGCCTTTACAAGTCTAGCTCATAGGATTACCCTGGCATTATGCCACCCGACCTTAGT
This sequence comes from Protopterus annectens, assembly GCF_019279795.1. Taxonomy (NCBI): domain Eukaryota; kingdom Metazoa; phylum Chordata; order Ceratodontiformes; family Protopteridae; genus Protopterus; species Protopterus annectens. Next base: position 41,960,677 of record NC_056748.1, on the reverse strand, counting down.
TCCCAGTGCATCTGTCATGCAAAGCCACTGGAGTGATCCCCGAGGTGAATTTTAACTTTCTATCTCCCATCCACTCATCAAGATTTCTCTTAAAGAGGGCCAGTGAGGCACTCCACTTGACATGCATAGGAAGTCTATTCCATAGCATGGGCAGTCTCTGGATTATGAGCCTGTCCCTCCAGCTTGTTCTGTTGATTGTGGTAATGAGGCTGAGGTCTCTGGAGCGTGTAGTACGGAGGGATTGGGATTTCTTTAGATGTAGCATTTCTAACAGAGCTGGGTCAGACATGGCTTTGTAAGTTAAGCAGAGATCGCCTCTAAGTAGGTGATATGAGACAGAGAATAGTTGGAGTTTTTTGAGTATGTCCATATGAGACAATTGTTTAAGGCCTAACATCCTCTTTGGCAGGTATTTTTGCGGTCTCTCCAGTTGTTGTAGGTGTCTAGTGAGGTACATGCCAAATGGGGCATTGTACTCAATGATTGGCCTAATGAGGGAAGAGTAGAGGGAGACAATGACCTCTTTCTTCCTGGATGCAAAACCCTTAGTAATGAGATGTGCCATATAAAAGGACTTTCTGATCACAGTGGCAATGTGGTGATCAAAAGAGAGGTTGCTGTCAATCTGTGTTCCCGGATCTCTTATGAATCCTTCTGTGTTCAGTGGACTACCATCGATGTGGTACTTCATGGGACCCGTATTTTTCCCAAAGGGGATGATGACACATTTTTGGCATGGAGCTTAAGGCCATGATTCTGACACCAGTCATTGGTCTCAGTGAGCCCTTTCTGTAGGATGTCAACATCACTTTAAGAGTTAATTAGGACTCCCAACCTGCAATCATCTGCAAACTTTGTCAGCCAGAGTCCCTTCTTGTTGGCCTGAACTTCAGAGAAGTAGATACCAAAGAGGAGAGGACCCAGGACCGAACCCTGTGGGACTCCACTCGTGACTGGTCGACAGTCTGACTTGGAGTCAGCTACTTTCACACTGTAGGTTCTATCTGTGAGACAGTTTGCAAGCCACCTAGTGATATAGGGGTTGATGTCTAGCTTAGTGAGTTTTTCTATGATTCCTGAGTGGGGAAGCACATATTTTTATAACCACAGTGATTTTCCCTACATCTCTGTAGTGTAGTTTTGTGCATTTCAGCTACTCACTACCAGGATGCAACCAGAGGGAGGACATGTAGAGTGTGCAAGTGCCATAGGGATGCAAAGTACAAGACAGAAAATTTTCAACAATATGCAGATAACTTAGAACAACGTATACAGAACAGACAAGTATATTGCATTTATGTGGTTGTGTAACACAGAATTTATTCACAACTGCTTATTACTATAGTAACCTTGAATAATACAAAGTTACTGTTAAGCAGTGGCATTATCAGGTGGGTGGGAGTGCTCTCAGTATCCCAATGTGAGCTGTCCATTTTAAAATTACACCAGGCATAGGCCATTGAGACCAAAAACAGTAATAACTTTTCAAAGGACAAACAATTCTTACAGGAGGGGCTGTGAAATGTGGGATTCCCGGAATTGATGTAGCTACTGCAACTGTTTGTTATACTACAATCTGCCTTTAGTTCAGCTTAAAAAAACAAAGCAGGCTTGGCTCTTGGTGTAATTTTAAGGGGATACAATATCTGTGAGCCTGGGAGGACATGATTGACAGACTGCTCTGCCTTGCCAGGGATGGTTTGCACCTATCCCCTCTAGATTTCCAGATACCGGGTAAGACATTCACCACCTCCGTAATGCCTTTTTTAGTTGATGACAACCAAATATAGTTACCAACATAACTCTATGAGCAAATGATAATATGAACACGTTACTGATCAATGTAGGAGCCAAAAACACTCCACTCCCTATAAGCCCTTCTTATCTTGGTGATGTAGATATCTGCGTAGTGACCAAGATATGGTTTAAATTTGCTGAGAGTACTCCAGCTGTGCTGGGCTATAATGACTTCAACACATTTAGGCCAGCAACTATGCAGCCGAGAAAAATATGGCGGTATCCCAAAGTTTATTCAGAATAGTCTTACATCTAGGCAGGTTAAACAACATGATGGATTAGAACATTTTTATCCAACTCATGATCAATAAAGTCCTTTACCACATTATAGCCAGTTATAGAACTCCCTCTATTACCCAATTCAGATACAACATCAACTTTTAAGAACTGGAGTCATTAAACCTAACACCATTTTTACAGTTCAATTTCTCAAAGTCAGTAGGGTTTCTAATGCCACTATGGGAACATTCCTAAGTCAAAATATGATTAAATTTTATGAAATGCATATTGTTTCAATCTTTAATGTTAGCCAAAAGTGCTTGTTGCAGCACCACAGTGTGCTCAGAATTGACTCCTGCAATTCCATGTACTGGTCGCATATCTAAATATGACTGTAAATTCTTTTTTATGAAACCCATTGCTCATACTGATATTGGAACTGTCTGGGTATCCTTCTTCCACATTGCTTTCATTTCTGCCTGCATCATTGGGTGTAGCAATTTCAGAGATCAATGTTACTTTTTTCTTCTTTTCATGGATTCTTTTTCTGTTTTTCTTCCATCTATTTTTCAGCTGTTGGTAATGGATGATTCCATATGATATAAACATCATTGTTTTCTATAATGCTTTGTGGCTCATATTTCCAGTGCTTCTCACCTACTTCTATGTTGTAATGTTTGCATAATCCGCAATGCAATAGCCTTGCCACATTATTATGCCTTTTTGTGTACAGGCCCTCTGCCATTAGTGCATCACACCTAGCAACAAGATGTGCAACTGTTTCCAGTTCAGTTTTACAAAAACTACATTTGTCTGTTTCTGACATATTCAATGGACTTTGTAAACCATCATGTACATAGTCCACTGTCCTGGGCCACCAATATTAACCTTTCGTCTTTTGGTTTAAATTCACCTTTCCTTAACCATTCCTGTGTCAGATCCTGATTGACATTAGATTGCTCCAGGTGTTTTCTGTACTTTTAACTATATTTATGCCTTTTTCATGTTTCTTTCCTTCTCACCTGATCTTTCACCTTATATTCTTTCTTTTGTTTTTTGGCATATTCAGTTGCTGCCTGATTTTTATCTACTTCTGGTTTGATTTCCATTCCCGCTTGACACCAATATGCTTCTGGTAAACTAAGCAAGGAAGTCATCTTAAACTTGTTCTCCTCATGTTTTAAAACTCTCATTATGTTTAGGTATTTTGAGGTCAGCAAATATCTATGCATTCCTACAAATGCAGATCTATACATGTAATCATTTTCGAGGAGGCCCATATCGCTTCAGAATGGGGAATTTATAATCATGGTATACACTGATTTTTATAAATCACTTGATAAGCATTCTTATTTTGCTGTCCAACTGATTCAATACCTTTTGGGGCCAGTCAATCACTCTAAAACTGTAAATTAGAACAGGAAGTGCAAATTTGTTTATATCTTGGACTTTTTTCCTAGATGTCATGGCTGTTTTCAGTATTAATTCAGTATTAATTTTAGTCTTTGTTCAAGTTTTATTGTTGATCCTTCATTAATTACTAAATATTTATACACTCCTTCTTGCTCAAGTTATTTTATATCACATTCTTGTCCCAAACTGATGTTTTGTTGGTGCTGCAGCTTTCCTCCTTTAAAGGTTGCTTTTGCACATTTATCAAGATCAAATGACATTCTTATATCATCTGAGAAAGTTTTGACAACTTGCAGTTGTGTTTTCAGTTCCTCATCTAATGAGCTATACAGTTTTAAATCATCCACAAAGAGAAGATGAGAAGTTTTTACAAGTTGTTGTTTTCTGGCAGCCAAATTTTAACAGTGACCTCATCTCTTAAGTAGACAGCTTAATGGGTTAAGGGTAAGACAAAAGAGCAGTGGTGACAGAGTCACCCTGGAATATCCCCCTTAGAATTTTTATCCCTGGGATAATAACTTGTCCTTCATCATGGCTTAGCTGCAAAGTGGTGTGTCACTGTTTCATGGTCACTGTGATGTAATTGATCAGTTTAGGGTGTACCTTATACATCTGTAAGCACTCCTTTATCCATGAATGTGGGATACGGGCAAATGCTTTTTTGTAGTCTATCCATGCCATACTTAGATTCTTTCCCATTTTGCAATTCTCCATCATGACTTTATTTAACAACAAATGATCCTTTGTTCCATATGATTTCTTTTTATTACCCTTTTGTTCTGTTGCCATGATTGAGTTTTCTTTTAAATGACTACAAAATCTATCAGCATCAATTCAGTTTATACATCATGGGAAGGCAAGTTATTCATCTATAGTTTTAGGATAGCATGTAAGTTTGCTCTTACAATCGAGTATCATTTTTCCTGTTGTTAACCAGGTCAGTGTCTGTTCAGGATATGCATATAAATAGTTCTTAATCAGGGTTAAATCTTTATGAAAAATGTTAGTACCTTTAGCCAGAAGTTAGGTACTGCATTTGGGCCTAAGGTTTTGAGTTAGGAGCTTTTCTTAATTTTGTTTCAGTTTCTCTGGCCATTAATTACTTCATTCCATTTCATATCCTGTACATTTGAACTTCTTATTGTTTCTTTTAATTCTTCTATCCATTCAGCATTTTTGTTATATTCCACAGGGTCTTTATAGACATTTCTCCAAAATGTGTCTATCACTTATTTTTTGGTGGCATTTCTAATCCTTTTGTCTTGTTCCCCAATTCTCTATAAAACTTTATGGGTTGTCAGTGAACTATTTATTTTGTACTTTACATTTATTTGCATATCTTCTAAGTTTTTCTGCCTATGCTGCTATCTTTAGTTTATTATTTGCAATAGTGTACATCCAATCCTGGTCTGTTCTGATACTGCAAGTTGCTTTTATCAGGTCTATCTTTCTAAGTAATTTTGTTGATCTGTTCCCTCTTTTGTACTCTTCTAATAGTGAAACTTCTTGTGTAAATTGCTTTATAGTTTTCCTCTATCGATACTTTCATGACGGCATTTGATTTCTTCCCTTTCTTTCCCTTATTACTTGATTTTTTTTGGGGTCTATATTGAAACCATGAAAGTACTAAATAGCGAATGTATGTACATCGACACATAAAGGTCGATATACATGCACAGCAAAACATGTAAACAGCAAAAATCGAAACGCCAAATGTTTCATCATCAGAATGTTCCGCACAGGTAAGTAAAATTCCAAATAAAAAACTAAATTATTTTGCTTTTGCAGGGGGGGGGCAAGCCCCCCTGCACCCCTCTATGTGGGGGGCTTCACCCCCCACACCCCTCTACTTAAATATACCAACTCCAAGACTGCACTACAGTGAGGAAAAGGATATATTTCCTTATCCCCACCACTGTGCTGCTGGCTAAGAAACACGTTCAACGTTTTGGTTTTCACCCTTTCCATGTTTCGCTCTGTATGTACATCGATCTTTCTGTGTTGGTGTACATACATTCGCATTTCTGATCTTTCGGTCTAGTAAAATAGATCCTTTTTTTGTGGTAAGACTTTATCTGTTACTAATTTGGCCACATAGCAATATATCCTATTTACGTCTGTTATATCACCTGACTTTCTGTGAATAGTCTTGATTATGTTCATTTGTTTTATCAAACTTTTAAACATTTGGGGTCTTACTGAGTCTATGTAATCTATTTCTTTCCTTGATCTTAATATGTCTGTCCATCATACCTCTCAACCTCTAAGAGCAAGAAATCTGGACAAAGCCACAAATAATGGGGGGGACAAAGGCCCAAAAATATGGACAATGTTTAAATATTGTTGTTAGAAACTTAGTAAGTAGATAAAACAACATGTTTTGCATTACCATAAATTGTCTGAAAGGTATGAAGTCTGAAGCTCAAATGTCTGTCATTGTTTTCTGACTTAAATCTTCAATGAGTTGCCAATGATTTGCTAGAAAACCACAATTTTATTAAAAGTGGGCCAAAAATATGAGTAAAAAATCTGGACATTCTGTGAAAATCTGTACAGTTGAGAGGTATGCTGTCCATCTCTATTAAATCAGCAACTCTTCCCTTAGATCATTTTCTTTTAAATTATGAACTCATTCTTTGTTTTCTCTTTCCTGTGGGAATTCTACAGAAATGTTCCAGAACATCTTCCTGTGACATATTCTCTGAAGCTTCATCCTGTGTCTTCCATTGCTCCTTCCTATGGGAACTCACTGGCCTATCACTGCACAACCCATTATCTCGGGTGACTTTACCCATCAACCACACTAGTGTGCAAGCACAGATATTCCTGGACTTTGTTAATACCAATACTCTGGAATAACTAGTGAGGGTGGATATTAGGGGAAACAACATCCTAGACCTTATCCTTACCCTAGTCGTGCTCCGCCCTTTGCGTATCACCCTCACTTGTCAGGTCAGACCACAAAACTGCTTCCCTTGAAATAAAACTGAAACTAGAGATCTCAGCAATCCCTAGAATCTTTAGAAGTTTCTCCAAGGCAAATTTCTTACTTGTAAGTTAAACACTGGCACTTTCAAATTCCCCCAAACCTGGTAAATTCAACTGAATATTAAGAAATGTACAGAGCTACCTTAGTCCAGTATGTCAACAATGGCACAGAAGCAGATGTGTCCTGTAAGGACAATTGTAGGGCTAACCCCAAAATAAACCTCCCTGGTGGAACCTCAAGATTAACAAGAAAATGAGAGAATTATAGACAAAAATCAGAAGGGTAGATCCATCATCATTATGGATGGATCCACCAAATGTAAGCGTCCTGTCTGGTGGACCTCAGCCATAAACAAATTGTATAACAAAAGAAGGAAGCTACTGCAAGTCAGAGCGAAATCCCATGAAGGGAAGACATCTCTGATCAACATTAGCAGAAAACTACGTTCTCTCATAAAAACATCCAAGGCAAACTTTGAGAGAAAAATCGCTAAGGACACTAAAGATAACCACAAAGCCTTCTTCAGCTATGTTAGAAGCCTGGGCGGAAACCCTCAGATATGCTCAGAGTTGGTTCACAACAACAAAAAATACACTGAACCCACAGATATTGCTAACATTCTGGCTGACAGGTTCAGTGCAAATTTCTCGCCCCCTTCACCCCCAAAAGAAGAAATACTTATCCCAGCTGAATGTAATCTCCCTATCATCTCAGATGTCCAAGTGAGAACCGCCCTAAACAAAGCAAAAAACACAGCATCAATGGGACCTGACGGTATCCCGGGGTGCGTGTTACGTGAACTCCAAGAGGAGCTAAACCCATACATAAAAATGCTATTTAACCTTAGCCTTACTTCGGGATATGTACCTGAACACTGGCATACAGCAACAGTGGTCCCACTCCACAAGGGGGGTGCCTCTACAGACCCTGGAAACTACCGCCCCATAAATGTGTCTGTGTCTTCCATTGCTCCTTCCTATGGGAACTCACTGGCCTATCACTGCACAACCCATTATCTCGGGTGACTTTACCCATCAACCACACTAGTGTGCAAGCACAGATATTCCTGGACTTTGTTAATACCAATACTCTGGAATAACTAGTGAGGGTGGATATTAGGGGAAACAACATCCTAGACCTTATCCTTACCCTAGTCGTGCTCCGCCCTTTGCGTATCACCCTCACTTGTCAGGTCAGACCACAAAACTGCTTCCCTTGAAATAAAACTGAAACTAGAGATCTCAGCAATCCCTAGAATCTTTAGAAGTTTCTCCTGGTCTGCAAAGCTATGGAAAGAATCATTATGGAACTCATAAACGGAGACATAGGGGACCTACAAACGCTTGACCCCACCCAGTTCGGCTTTGTAAAGGGCAGATCCTGCCTTTTAAACCTGGTTGACTTTTTCGAAACAGTCACTAGAGCCATTGATGAGGGCAAAGCAGTCCATACAGCATACCTGGACTTGGCTAAGGCCTTCGACACAATACCCCACTCAGGCATCATAGATAAGCTAAACAGCTTAAAAGTAAACCCTTATGTCACTAGATGGGTTGCAAACTGGCTAAAGGACAGAACCCATAAAGTTAAAATCGCTGGAGCAATGTCAGACTCAAAGCCAGTCACAAGTGGTGTCCCACAGGGATCTGTCCTGGGACCCCTCTTGTTCGGCATTTATTTCTCAGATGTTAAAGCAAACATGGGAGGGCTGTGGCTGACAAAGTTCGCAGATGACTGCAAACTAGGCGCCATAGTCGATACACCAGCAGATACACACATCCTACAAAAAGGCCTCACTGAAAGGGACAACTGGTGCCGTAGTCACAGCCTTAAACTAAATGCCAAAAAATGTATAGTCATCCCTTTTGGAAAAAACAAAGTACCCACAAATTATCACACAGACAGCAACCCACTGAGTATGGAAAAAGTAATCAGAGACCTAGGGACCCAAGTAGACAGCGACCTCTCATTTGACACCCACGTTGCCAAAGTGGTTAGAAAAACATTCTACCTTGCACACCTCATCATGAAGGGTTTCACATCCAGATCCAAGGATGTCATTGTACCCCTATATTCCTCCCTCATCAGACCCATGATTGAGTACAATGCCCCATTTGGTATGTACCTCACCCGGCACTTGCAACAGCTGGAGAGACCACAAAAGTACCTCACCAAAAGGATCAAGGGTCTCCAACATATGTCTTATTCTGCCAGACTAAAGAAACTTCAGCTCTATTCAGTAGCATACCGCCTGCTCAGAGGTGATCTCTGCCTGACGTACAAGGCCATGTCCAATCAGGATCTGATGGACATGCTCCACCTCAAAAAATCCAAATCCATCAGGACCACGAGAGCTAAAGACTTAAACCTCAGCACAAGTATGAATAGGACATGCTGGAGGGATAGATTCATAACCCAGAGGCTTCCCATGCTTTGGAACAGGATCCCAGTTCGTATTAGGCAGAGCCCCTCACTGACTCTCTTCAAGAGAAATCTTGATGAGTGGATAGGAGATCGTAAGTTTACCCCAGGGGTCACATCTGTGTCACTGCTAGACAGAGGCACAGTAAACTAATTCTATTATATAAGGGGACCTTCACTGTGTCACTACTAGACAGAGGCACAGTATTCTAGATTTATTCTGTACATTTTTGTACCATTTCATGGGGTGGCAAAAGCCGCATCACTATGGCTAGGCTTACAAATGCCCCAGGGCAGATAGCCTAGTACTATACTATGAAACTATTAAAATAAATAAGCAGTTCAGGAGTTTAATTAAAACTACCAAGTTCAAGCTTGGGGCTAAAATAGCCACCCAAATAAAGGAGAACCATGAAACCATCTTTAGCTGTTTTTACAACCTCAAGAGATCCTTGCAGCAATATGTTAAGCTGATTGTGAATGACACCACCTACATCAAAGCTGAAGACATATTTACTACTTGAAAATTTTAGTTCCAGATTCACTCTCTTTCACCCGAATTATCTCACAGTTCCAGTAACTGATATCCCCATACATTCCAGTTTTCATGCAGGATCAAGTCCTGAAACCTCTGTCAAAGTTCAGGAATACTGCATTAATGGGCCCTGACAATATCCCAGGAAATATCCTTAAAGCACAATTTATCTAAGCTTTTAACAATGCTGTTTAACCTCAATCTTCAGACAGGCTTTGTACTCAGCTAATAGAAGACAGTAACTGTAATTCTGCATCCTAATCTCCTGTTTATAGTTCAAATACTACAATTCTGGTAGTTGACCTGTTACAACTTTTTTTTGTTCTTGTTTATATTTTCCTTTCATTATCTTGGCCTGTTCTAAGAGCAATTGCCCTCTTACTTGCAATGTATGTTTAATCTTGTTCTTGCTAATAACGCTCATAACTTGAACAAATGATACTGTGTTCCTGTTATATATATCATTTCTCTAATCTGTTCTGTTTTTCTTAAACTGTAATATTGCCTTTGCCTTGGGTCATCACTAAAAAGGGTCTTTGGACCAGCTCATTCACCTGGTTGGTTAACAAATGGAAATAAATAAACTACCCCAGCACAAGAGGGCCATTCATTGACCTGGGTAATTACCCACCTATAAGTTTGACCAGCCTCATTTATAAGGCTACTAATCATGGAATTAATCAAAAAGGAAGTTGGGAACCTCCAAATACTGGACCCATACTAGTTTGGTTTCATCAAAGGCAGGTCTTGCCTACTCAACCTACTAGACGTATTCAAAAAGGTCACTAAAGCAGTGGACAAAGGCAACACTCTGTACACTGGCTATCAAGACCTAAGCAAAGCTTTTGACATGATACCTCACTCAGACATAAGGGAGAGGTTAAACATCTAGGGATAAACACCTATGTCACCCACTAGATTGCTACCTGGCTTACAGATAGGACTAAGGAGGTCAAGATAGGTGAAACCACTTCCACAAAAAAAAGAACAGTTACCAGTGAAGTTCCACAGGCTCAGTGCTTAGAGCTTTCCTGTTTGGCATCTACGTCTCTGAAATAAAGGCAAAAACAAAGGGCCTCTGGCTGACCAAGTTTGCAGATGACTGCATTTTAGTGGCAGTCATTGAATCCCCAAATGGCATGGGCATTTAACAGGTAGGATTGTTTCCAGATAAATTGGTGCCAGAGCCATGGAGTAAAATTAAATGCCAAAAAGTGCATTACTGTGTCTTTTACTACCCCATGAAATGGACTGCCTCAAAGCAATGCCTCCATATTTAGTACATTACAGACTGCTAAGTGGATCTGTGTCTGGCTTATAAGGTATCCTCTCACCTAATACTGACTGACCTACTGTACATCTACAAATCAAATTGTATCAGAAATACTTGTTCCAGGGACCTAAATCTCTTCTGCAACTTAAAAAAGAATAGTGTGGAGAGACAGGTACATCTCACAGAGGTTACCGCTAGACTGAAATAGACTTCCCATCCACATAAAGCAAGCTTTATCCCTGTTTCTTTTTTAACTTGAATTGATAGATAGGAAAGAGGAAATTTACCCCATGACAGTCCCTATCCTATTAATTGTCAGAACTAGCACCTGAATGCTATTTTTTTACAATATGCCCTTATAAATACTCAATGCTATTACCTTAGAAGTAATCAATATCACACCCAAAACTAATCATTATCCTATGGGTAGTGTATAAATACAGATCCTAGAACTGGGTAAGGTTAATTTGAACTAATGTTATAATGGGCTAGATTTAAAATGGCCTGCAAGCGGAGTTAGCCTAGTATTCACCAGTCAACCAGTATCGACAATATGCAGGAAAATGCATTGCGTCTTGGCTATAACATGCCTTAGATCAACATTTTATAACAAAACATTTTATAAATGTTGTTTCCCTGTTATAACATAGCTTTACATCAAATTTTTAAAGCAACATCCATGTGCATTAGCAGGGCTACTTAAAAGATTGTGAACAATATGGTAGAAAACTTTTCCATTTCTTTACAGAAGAAACCTGTTTACTAATGCTATAAAGTCCATGTGATTCAGTTCTAAATCATTGTGCAATTACAGCAGTACTCTTGTGTACTGCAATAAGTATGTAACCTGTTTTAAACCTTTATCTTTTCAACTGTAATGTTCCTAAACTTGTATTATATCACCATTTGATTAATTAATTAGTATTATGGAGCAAAAATAAATTATCTTAGATTTTGAGATCAACAGCTGAAGGGGGGATCTGGTCAGGTTAGCATTAAAGGAAAACTGAAATAATAAATATGGTGCCTATGGATTAGAGAGGCTTGCCTTTATGAGTCATAGGGTGGGGGAGGGGGTTGCTAGGTTATATGGCACAGGCCGTAAGCCTTCTTCCATTCACACTATCTAGAACCAATCTATGTGCAGCAGTTCCTGTCAGCAATAGTACAATGGTAAGAAAACATTGTTTTAGATTAATTTTGAATTGTACTGTGGTTGTGACTGTTACTAAATCCAAAAGTCCCTAGTCATTTAATAGTTTCAAACAGCTAAGACTGTTCTCTAAATTTTAAGTATTCTAGTTTATTATATTTTCTTGGCTGCTCTGTGAGAGCTATGAAAATAGTTATATTTGTAGATGTGCTTTTGATGTAAAGGGTTGTTACTAATTAACTAGCGGTAGGCTTTGGAGAGCCAAGAAGTGACCAATTGGGCCAATATTGTGCTGTTGAATGCTCTTGGTAAAAAAAGGTTAAATTGGGAATGGAGGTATATCTGTAGCCATGATTCAACACATATTGCAATAACATAATTGTGTGTGTCTGTGAGAGATTTCCTTTACATAGGAATCCTTGTTTCTGTCTGTGTACTTCCTGTAAGGAAACTAGAAAATAAACTGAACACAAGGTCTTGTTTTCTAGCATTGCCTTACTTGGAGCCGGCTGTTGAGGGTGGAGTCCAAAACACTAATTTGGAATTCTGTGTCTGGAAATAGGGGGGGGGGGGTAGGGGTAGACTTTGTGAATAAGAAAATTAGGCATTTTAAGTAACCCAGCTTTTTACACCCACTGAGACCATTCCTACATCCCACTAGTAAGGAATCACATGGTTCAACTACATGGACACAGCCATAGGGACCAGTAGAGAGAGTACAAGATGAAGGAATGTTGTACTTATAAATCTAAAAGCATATATGGAATATAAACGTATCCCATGTAAGTAGTTATTTACCACTTCCATCCACAATCATTCTTCCAGCAGTGCAGATCTGGTCTGATTACTATTAACTTTGGGTAATACACAAATATGGTCAAGTAGTAGAATTGTAAGGTGTCTGGGAGTGCTTCCAGTAGCCCAATATGAGTTGTCCATCTTAAAATTCACTCCTAGTCCATTGATAGAAAATTTGACTGTTTTATTATTCTACCATGCCTTGTATCAGCTTCTCACAATGCTATATGTATTAAGGCTTTCAAAAGGCTTGTGGAAAATATTTAAACAAATTGGCATTAAAAAAGTATGTACATCAACAACTTGCAGGAAACTGCTATTGCTTGACTATGCCTTGAATTAACATTTTAGAACTTTACTAAAAAAAAAAAAAATTCTGTTATAACATGCCTTTATAGCAAATTTCTTAACTGCCATCTGCATAAGCATTTGTAAGACTTTATGTAAACTAACAATATAGCAGAAAAATGTTTCTTTAAGGTTAAACATGTCCCTCCTAGCACAAGAAATCTGGACAAATTCTAAAATGGGGTGGGGGTAAAGGCCCAAAAAAATAGGAACTAGTTTTAAATGCCCTAAAATCCTGTTTTAGCTAACTTTGTTTTTGTTTGCATGTATATTCTGAACTATATGAAGTCTAAAACTCAAATGTATTCATTGTTTAGTAACTACAATCCTCAGTGACTTTTTTCCATCTGCAAATTTTATGTGGAATAGAACAAAAATAAGGCAGTATTTTTCACACTGAAAATCTGGACAGTTGAGAGGTATGCTGGCTACTAATGTTAAAGTCCATTTGAGTAGCTTCTTAGTAATGTAACTACAACAGTATGCTGAATGTTGCACTAAACTGTTTTAAACATTTAAGTATACTGTTTTCTTACTTGCTGTCAAGTTGACAACCAGTGATCTAGCACATCATGAAGGAAAAATAAATTTACTGTTTGGAAATCAATGACTATTGGCTAAATGGCCAGGTTAGTTTTAAAGGTGAACAGAGAAATATGGTGCCTTTGGATTAGAGAGGCTTGCATTCATGAATAATAGCCTAGGTGACCCCTCCCCAACCTTGTGACACAGGGCAGAAACTGTCCTGCATTTTGTCTCCAGAACAAATCTGTGTGGAAGTTCCAGTCAGGGTTGGTTCAATAGTAAGGTAATATTATTTCACATAATAGTTCAAATTAAAATACAATGTAACTGATTACTGATTAATCCCTTGGTTCTTTGTTTCAATGAGCTAAGGGTGTTAACAGATGGAACAGTTGAAACTTTTCTTTACTGTTCTAGTATTGCAGGTCTAGAGAAAGTGGGAGTCAAAATGGATACGTTGTACCTTTCCTTGTGAATAAAATGTCACAACAGTTACTGAATAACTAGTAGGCTTTGTGGGTACCGAACAGTATGCTGCTACAGGATGTTGCTAAAAGTTACTAAATTGGGGGTGGGGGCCTTCCAGCCATGACCAACATAAGTAGGAACAGCCACACTTAAGTTTTAAGGTAAGGTGCAGGGTTAGGATTGATATAGATCACTAAGGTGGGCTGAGGGCTTCTAACCCCCCCCCCCAACACAATGCATATCTCTCCACCAACCCTTGGCTTCAAAAACCTGTCCTGTAACTCTACCACCAACACAAGACAAACTTGGACTCAAATATGCACAAATATTACATCTATTCCCTTAGCTAACCCTTACCCCCACAAATGTGTGCACACACAACTCTACCATTATCTCCTGCACAAAGACTCCCACTCCTTCCCAAACTCCACTTACCAGTGTTAAAACATACCTTTGAGATTTTGGTTATTTGACTGTTGGATATCGGCAAGTACATCCCCTTGGGTTTATCAAACTCATGTTTGATAAAATGCAGGGGAACTGTATATTTGGTCTGTACTTCATTAGAACTATATGAAAAACGGGCTGGAAAAGGTCAAAGAATTTGAAATCCTAATGTGAATGCTTTTGAGACATAACCTTGGACTATGTGAAAGAACTTTTTACTGGGGTCCACTGCAGCAATTTCAGTTTTCAGTCTGCTTTGTTGACAATACAGATGTTCACCACAGTCAACTAACGTCAAGGATCCTATAAAATATGTAGTGTATATCTGTAAGGAGATCTATATATTGGTCCCCGTGCCAGGAAATGGAGGGGAAAGGTTATCAGACTATTGATTTCGGTGTTTAGGGAACTGTGTCCCAAGTGTTGCAGTATCCGAGTTTACCTAACTTGTAGCAATCAATGGCTGGAGGGAATCTGGCTAGGTTGTGTATAAAGTGGAAGTGACAAGTGGTGAGGCAGTTGCATATTGAATGGGGCACTATACTCATGACTGCCCTGAAGAGAAGAGCACAGTAGAATGATTACATCCCTAGGCCTGAACACATTGATGCAAGCTGTGAGATGAACGTGATTGCAGACAGTTAGCTTAGCTGTTGACAAGTTCCCAGAACTCTGACTATAGCATCAACTTTCAGGGATGTCATAGTGGTAGTTACAAAGAAGTTATGCTTGCCAAATGACAAGCTTATAATCTAAATGGTTTTGAATGCTGATGTACACTCCCTAGTGATGGGTCTTTTAGACAAGATAGAGCTGCCCACATGCATTTTCTGGGTTCTGTTCTAATTTGCTATCCAATGAGCTACATAGGGCTTTACGTTTAGCTGGGGGACTTAATCTAGGAATCTGAATTGGCTTGAGTTGAATATTTGTAGGTTACATGTATCCTTTATTCCATAATGATCCTGTACATAGCCTTGCAGAGAAGTCTGGCTAGGCTTATTGGTTAATTACAATACATCTTGTATTCTCTAAAGATGAGCATTTATGTTGCATTTTCTCCCAGAGCATAAACATAACCACGTCTGTAGGAGTGTGACTACTTAGTCAACCATATCGATCTACTACCTTTTGTGCATTGAGAGTAATAATGCTCAATAGTGTTTGTTGCTGTGAAAATGCCTGCCCAAGGGTGTTCTGAGGCCTGACACCACAGGTGGAGAAGCCTCTACACCACTGAAGGGTGTTGTCCAAAATAATATACACTGGAGGGCATTATTGTACTTGCAAACAATCTTGCAGCTAGTCCATTTGTTTAATATGATATGCATACTTTTTATATACTTCTGATGTAAAATAGTTCCTCCACCTAACTAATAAAATACTTCCTTTTACATAATAAAGGAAGTTTTATGTCAAATATAAAATTATGCAATGGGCGGCAGAGTGGTGCAGCGGTTAAAGTTCTTGCTTCACAGCAAGAGGTTCTCTAGTTTGATTCTTGGCTGGGATGTCTTCTGTGTGGAGTCAGCATGTCCTCCCTGTGTTCACATGGGTTTTCTGACGTGTCTGGAGCATTTCTCCCTGGGAATCTGCTGAAAATAGGATCTGTCCTAGTTGGAATTTCTGGTCAACAAAATATTTTAATGTTTAGAGAGACGCTCAGAAGTACACACACACTTGGACACAGAGCAATTAATGGCCACCATTCTTTGTGGCACACACCCCTCCCATAAATTGTTTCTCTGCAAAATGCACTTTTTATTAAAGAGTAGTTATTAACATTACCTAACTCTGTTTAATTTAAAATAAATCCCTTCAAATAGATACTCTGTTGTAATTAGTGCTGTCTGTTGCTCTTGATATCTCTCTTGCACTGTCATGCAAGCACACTTGAAATATTCACACAGCTGGACTTGTTTTCTTTTTAACGTGTTTTTTATTTAAATCGTATGCCTGCTAAATGGCAAATTGTTGTAGCAAGTGTAAAAAAAAATATGCAGAACATTTAGACTTATTCAAGCTTCACGGCAGTTTAAAATGCTGCGGTGAAGTGGCGGACTTTTTTTTTTTTCAGCAGTCATTACCTTTAGATTAGCACCCTGATGGGGGAACATTTGTTCTCAATTAAGGTGGTGATGTACAGGTTACCCATTCTCTAAAGTATAGTTTCTAGAATTTCTCAGTTGTTGCCTTCCTGGGCTGACCCTGAAAATGGTCCAGTGAAATTGGTGCTCTACCCTGGTTAATGAATCGAAAGAAGTGTGGCATCTATGAATGACATGGGTATCTGAGAATGCTGCGGGTCCCACCTTGAAATTTACTGCAGAAATAACCCTTTTAAACTTTTAATGCAAGCATTTGTATATACAATATATTTAAAAAAAAAAAAAAAAAAAAACTTTTGCAGCCAGACCTACTGCTGTTGAGAGTGGATAAAGTTTAGGCCACAGTAATAGTTCAGACTGTGTTAATATTGCCTTCCAGGGTGTTAAATCACCAAAGTCAAAGTAAACTGTCCTTCAGAAATCACACTGTCAAAGTAAACTTTGTCGTTCAGAAATCACACAAGTGCAACTGAACCAAATTCCATGTCTGGACTCAATGTGCAGACAAAGTTTATTTTCATACATTTGCATATATAACGCCCGGCTATTACATCAGACTAATATTGCAGATAATAAGAAACACTAACACTTTTCGAAGTGAACACTTGCTTGCATGAGACTTTAGTATTGCACAGGTACTTGGTTAGGACATTGCATTGATCCTTGCACAGAAAGAGAAATTTTATTGTACTTGTAACCATAGAGTATTGCACTACGGACCTTGGAGTATTACACTATAGTTTAATTTACAATGCACTGAAAGAAGAGAGATTTTACTGTAGTGCTACTGCCTTAGATGATGATTATTGCACTAAGTATTAGGTGAGAACCATGTTGATGAACAGGTGAGACAAGCTTCTACAGTTTCTAATGTCCCAGATGGCCATCATGGGGTGTAGCAGTTACTAGAGTTCAGCATCCTGATGACACAGAGGAAGAAATCTGTTCCTGAATTTCTTAGTTCTGTGACCTATGCTTCTGAAGCACTTTCTGGATGATAGATGCTGGGGTGAGCACAGTCTTTAATTATTGCTCTGGCCCTGCTGAGACACCTGGATAAGTACAAGTTGTGGATGGGTGGTAAGGTGGTCTTGATGACCCTCTTGGCTATCTTCACCACTCTTGAGGGATTTGCACTCCGAGGTAGAGCTTCTATAATACCATACTTAAAGGTTTTGTCAGAATGCTTTCTATAGTACCTCTAGAAGGTAGTGAGAACTGTCAATGGAAGATTCACTCTCCTCAGCCTTCTTAAAGTGCAATCTCTGGGCCGCTTTTTGACTATGGCATTTGTATTGGTGTTCCAAGACCAGTCCTCATCAATGTCACTCCCGGAAACTTCATGCTTCTCGCTCTTTCTACTGCTTCCCCATTGATGGTGAGGAGAGAATATTCATTGCAAATTTCCTGCAGTCCACAACTATCTTTGTCTTGATCACATTTGGTGCCAAGTTATTTCCAGACCAGGTAATAGATCTCCATCTATATGCTGTTTCATCATAATTACTGATGAGGCCCACCATCCTTGTCATCAAACTTGACGTAGTTTGTATTGTACCTGGCCTGTACACTGTTAACGGGGTGACCAGCGAAGCACTTGGTGTAAACATCATTGTGAGACTCCAGTGTTGAGTGATGCTATCTGAGGAGTTATTTCCTGTGCACACTTTCTGAGGTCTGCCTGAGGAAGTCAAGAATCCAGTTATCAAGTGGAGTGCTGATGCCTAGTTGTAGTAGGTTCATTGCCAGATGAGGGGCAACTCTTCCACCCTCTGATTACATCCGTAGAAGGCAATACTAGTTTAACTGTTTTTTGGAAGTGCACACGTCCTCATAGGTTAGAGCTTTGCTGCAAATGTTTTAAGAATTCTTTACTCTGAATGTGTCCATTGAGAGGGAGCAGTCCTTCAAGGTTAACACAGACTACCACAACTCTACTCCGTAAGCACTTGCCAAAGTATCTTCAGCAGACAGCATGCTGATTAATTTTGTGTATAAAAGTCCATTATCCTGCTTAATTGCTTTTGCTATAATCAGTGAGTTCAAATCTAAAGCAAGCTACTTTTTTTTTTTTCTTTTGAATGTGTGTACTTGTTTCAGCTGCTGCAATTCAAGAAAAGCATTACAACTTTTGTATTTACTTCTGATCTGCCTGGATTTACAGACTCAAGTTAGAGCTATTTAAAGGTATAGGGCACATAAATGAAACATTTACAGCCATAAAAAGGCTTAAAGGTAAAGTCATGGACATTCAGAATTGCCATTTAGCTGAAACACCTGATATCCTTAAAGGGTAATTTACATATATCCCATGTTGCCTCTGATTCAAGAGGTTTAAGGTATCACACAGTGGAAGTTAGTTTTGCTAGATTTCTTTTTGTATTTTTTGACCAATTGGCTTTTCTGTGACGTTTTTAAACATTGTTTTAGTATTTGTAGACAGTGTCACTGGGTAACATAAACATGCTCATTTTGAAAAATGCAGAAATTCTAAAATAGCCCTGTAGATTGCTTCAGGTTTTGGTTGCTTTTTAAATATGCAACTAATTGGCAAGAACAGGACGTTTTGTATTGTAGGCTAGATGTATATTTATTATACGTGTATACGCTATTTGTATACTAGGGTAGTTCATTGATCAGCAATGACCAGTTTTGGGTTCAGCCCTTACAAATGCTTTTTCTTCTGCACAGTCTTGTTTAATGCTGGACTGTTCCTAATTTACTTGCAGTCAAAACAGAATACAAGGATAGTTTCTGCCTGTCTATAGCTCACACACCATCTGACTCCAGGGACTACCTTAGTCTTTCCAATAAACTGCTAACCACAGCTAAAACTTGATTCATTAAGAGATGTAAAATGCATCAGCATCACATGATAGCCCAGTAATAAAATGGTACTTTTTTATTCGTTGGCAGTAAAATTAACTAAAAAGGCATTCTGACTCATACCTCCTACTCTTCAAACAATTCATGCTAATGCAAGATTAAAGAATTCTCTCTTTTTGGGCATTTGTCTAGCTGTTATGGCTTTGTCCCTCTTTCTTGTGTTTATGTATTCTTTAAATTGTGGAAGGGTATTGCATTTCTTCAGGGATGCCAGAGCATTTAAAAGAAACTGTCCTCGCCCTTCAGTTTGTTTTAGAGTACATTGAAAATCTTCTATGAAGTCTCAAAACAGAAATGCTTACATAAATTTTCAGTTGACCGTAAAAGCTACCTGTACCACTGAAACAAAACCGCTTGAAACAAGTTACCAAAGAGTGTAGGTGCTCTTGTACCCTCCTATGGGGAACCCCCCCCCATAAACATCCTTGAACTTGTATGTACAAATCTCTATTATAGCACAACATTTGAGGCAAGGGGAATGTCCCTAAAACTTTGAGCACAGGTCTCTAGTAATCCCTGCTTTCAGTCTTGCATGACTGACCAAATGGTCTGTCTGATCGACAGCAATGAGCCCGTAAAGGGAAGCCAGAATGTCTCGTAAATTTAACTGAATTATAAAAAGTGAGAGCCATGTTGCTGTTTTATGATTAATTCTAAATTTCAGGTTTCAGACCTATGCAGACCAAAATATTCCACACTCATGTGGGGCTTAACTTCATTTTCGTTTCGAAGTTTTGACTAACTGTGGCTTCAGGTCTAACTTGCTATAGTGCCAAGTATTATGCAGGTTTATAACTCAACTTGCACAAGACATGATTACCATTAAGAAATGCAATGACCTGCATTTAATGTTTAACCCATGCTTAGAGTATGTGCTCCACTCTAAAGATGTCTTTTTGAATATGAATGAACTCTATTCTATACTCATGTTTGGGTGTGGTATTTTTTCACCTGGCATGGCTGAGGCCATGAAACTTGGGACAGTGACAATTTGCAGTGTCATGACACTGATACCTGTTAACATGTAAATAAGTAAGTTTTTAAATTATATAATTTTGCAGACATGGTTGGTATGTATATATAATCAACTGTTACAATTTTGTCTCAACAGGCAGCTTACACAAGAATGGCATACTACAAAGACCAGGTAAGTTGGAAACTGTTTTAGAAATACTAGCACTGACTACTTGCATAGCAAGTAATGTGGTCAACTTATAATGTGGATTTATTGTAATTTATGTAGAATGACTTTTCAGAACCAGTTTCATTCATTGTAAACTGGCCCTAACAGACCCCCCTCCATTAAAAAAATCAATCATTCTGTCCACTATGTAGCTTATATTTAACTGTGTGTGGTCCCCCTCAAATTTCAGCTGAGCTGCTGAATAGACAAGCAGGTTATTTGCACTTTGTGTATTGCCTGCTGTGACTGACCAGATGCATCCAAACTCTTGACGCATTTTTAAATTCACCTCCAGTAACACCAGTCAGCAGTTTATTCACATTATATTGGTCTAATGCAGGTGACCGTCTTATCTTGTGTAATGCTCATATAATTTTGTGTATAAAATAAGTTTAATTTGTATAATTCTGTGAATGAAAATTGTATTCTATACTTTATTAACATTTCACATATCAAACATCCTAAAATCATTGCACCAGATGTTCTTAGCTACTTGCTGATCTATGGTGTTTTCTCAAAGCCTAGCTTTGCATTCCCATAAAATGTTTAGCCCTTGTAATTTAAATATGAATAACCCAGAACTGGGCAGAACATTTTGTTATCCTAAAGGGCACAGGTGCTAAACCAAAGGTAAATGTGTGGCTTCCCATTCATTCATGCAGATTACATTTGAATAGAACAAGGGTAGTTCTTATTTAGAAGGGGAGAACATTCCAAACAAGCGATATTCTGTGCACATCCATCCAGCAAGATTAATCTATCTTGTGATTAAGATCCCTTGAGCAGGTGTTGATGCTGCTCTGGTGCTTGTGGATGTGTTGTAGAACTGAGGGTCTGAGGCTCAGTACACAAGGCTGAAATGGCCCTCGGTAGCCTGTATAAGTGAAGAGGGACAAGGCTTTGAGATGCAGGTACTTTATTTTCTTGGTGAGAGCTGCAGTCCTAAAAGTTAATTGTTTGATAGGTACTTACTGAAAGGGTCTATTTTAGTGTCAGTGTGTATGGCGGGGCTATTGGTATAATAAGGTCTTTACGTCCCATACAGAAAATTCATTCCTGAAATTGTTTTCTGGACTTGTTACTGGGAGACTTTTGGGAGTGAGATCACGAGTATGTTATCTTGGAATGTTTGGGGACACTGGCCAAGTTTACTCTTCACCTAATATACTGGTGGATAAATTTAGTTCTGTCAGGGTCTAAGTATGTATTTACTGTTGGTTCTGTGGAGTGCTGCACATTTTATTAGCTTCTAACCAAATTTAAAGGGGTTTATGGCTGTATTTTGCCAGGGTGTTTATTTCCAGTCTAGCTTTGGAGTTACTTATGTTTAGCAAGAGTTTGACCCAAGATTTAAATTCTTGCTCATTTCTTTTATTGTGAAGCCTATTTATATTTGGGTTCCACTTTGAGTAAATGGGTTCCACTTTGAGTAAATTCGGCATTTGTATTTACTTCACAGGTGCACAGATGCATGTATGAAAATCTGTCTGGAATTTAGTGGTAAAGCTTGCACATATGCATTGAAGGCCCTCAGATTGGTGGATGATTTTAGCCAGGTCATCATTCAGTTTTAGATTAACAATCTCAGAATATGGAGTTATTTGGAGACTTTTCTGGCTTCAGTCTTGTGAATGATTGACTTTCTATGGTGCAGTTTGAGTAGGGAGGAAGTTGCAACTGATTTTGAGAACAGAACTGCCCCATATTGGTGAGTACAAAGTCCAGACTATTTGGGGTGGAAACTATCTGGTCCAGAGATAATTATAAAGCCTGTAAAATTCTGGGCATACTTGAAGGATATTTCCCAGGTGGAGGGGTCACTGAAGGTAGCTTGCAGAATGGTGTTGGTCTAATTTATTGTAACTCCATACCAAGTTGGTTAGGAGATGGGCCAAGGGGAGGCATAGATGGAGATTCTATGGTTGCTGTGATACAAGTTTTAAGATGGATGTGGAGGAGTTCAAGCCCTCCATATGAAAGGGCTCCCTACTGAAATATTAGACTTGGTATGACAAAAGACCAGACCTACAGAAGACTGAATATTGAACATTGCTCTTATTTTTGTAAGGGGCAGTCCCTTTGCCACTGTGGGAGAAAAGCCTCCTACTTCACAAAACTTGCCAAATCCAAGATTGCTATACCGAAGAAAAAAAAATATTTTGAGATTTCCATTTGACGTGGTATTTAAGTCTAAATTTTCAGCTATTCAGTCTCCACATTCTGGATTTAAGTCCCTCATTTTAAGCAGTTAGCCATAAAAAAGCATGTTATGATGCACAGATTTTGGCTAAATGGGACAGTGCCTAAAAATGTTCTACCTCAACAGAATGGATGGGTGATCAGTTCTGTGTCAACAGCTTTCATCTCCAAGAATGAAATGGTGGAGACCACCTGGCATAATGGTTAAGGTTTTGCCTCCCATGTACAGGTTGTTTGATACCTTTGGCCAATGCCTATATAGTGTTTGCATGTCCTTTGTGGAGCTCTTCCTACCTCCCAAATATGTGCATGTTACCACTTCAAACTTGCCCAAGGAGAGTTGTGGGCAGCAGCACAGACTTTGTCTACTCAGGGAAGAGTTGAGCCAATCACTTTGGGCATCCACTGTGGTGTGCAATATCCTTGTTGGGGGAATACTGATCAGACTACATCCCCAGGCAGGGCTATCTAGGCTGTGTAAAATTCTGGTCTTGGTCATTTGGTTTGACTAATGTCTCCAAAAATGGGCATAGGTATTTTCCAATGAGAAGTGGGTTGAGGACTTTGCTTACTCTGACCTACAGCAGAACCCATGTTAATTGTGGAAGGGATGTGTCCCTATTAGCTGGTGTCTGCCATAAAACCCAGCAGAACTGGGTCAGTAAGTTGTTGACTGGTGTCCATTTGCCCAGCAATGGTTACTTCCAGTAGCTGTGGTTGTCCAGCTTTCACTCAACCTGCCAAAAATTAACTAAGGACTGCTATACTAAATATACATTCACTGACCAAGAGCAGCTTTGACATGCATGATGTGATAGTATGGAGAAGGCTGGACATCTGTGAAGCCAGGAGATTAGAAGGAAGTACAGGAAAGCCATGGGATTGGTATAGTGTGTACAAGTCAGAGGAGGCAAACTAAAAATTAGTGTGGGAATTGCAAGACTTTTCTGAAGACTGAAGGATGTTATCAAAATTAATGGAAGCCTCATGGCAATCTGACTAGTGCAAAGAAGAGGCAAAACTCAATTTCAACCTCTGTCCCACAGCAGGGTTTGATGTTCTCCGGTCCCATAGATCTGTATTTTTGGCCTTAGGGTGTTTATGACCTGCTTTAGAGATGCAAGGTAGGGGGGACAGGTGGTAGCTATGTTGGAGCTTCCTTGTGTCTTGGCTATAAGATTTGAATTGCTTCCAAAGCCATTTGGAAATACAAAGCTGATACAAGTGTATTTTTTTGCACTTGCCCTGTTTTAGAGCTATTAAATAACTCTGTGCTGCGTTTATTTTTCACTTTTTCGGCCTGCATTGTTAAACTCTATCTGCTTGTTACTGTACTACTTTTGGGTTGTTTGCCTTGCTTCTGTTCTGGTGCATCTTCATTTTATTTTTCCCAGACACCCACCCAAGTGTTGTATTCTTAAACTTGGTGGCTTGAGTTGCCCGCTTCTACTATAAATTATATTGGACACCTCTCCAGTCCTCAGTACAGTAAGATCATTTGAGCAGGCCCACCCCCTTGGTTTCTTAACTTGGACCTTGCATTTCCTATACTACTAAGTGCACTTTATTCCTTTTACTGTATTTGTCTTCCTACTATATTACTTTTGTTTTTGCTGCTTGTTTTATTCAGTTGCATTTATTACTCTTGTTGGTAGCTTGATTAAATTTGAATTGTTCTAAGCCTATTGGTATTGGTTTAAGGACTTGGGCTTCAGGCCAGTTATTTTACATTAAGAAGGTTTGTGGTCTACCCTCTTCTGGGACAAGAGGGTAGCCTCTGCCCCTCTGAGCTGTAGAATTGCTGAGTGAAGGCTGAGAACAGGCACAGTAAATGTCTTTGGTTTGGAACCCAAGTGCTTAAATACAACAGTTATTACATTAGGAAGACTTGTGATCGAAGCTCTTATGGGAGGAGAATATAGCCTACACCTTCCTAAGCTAGAAATTGCTGGTTGAAGGTCTCTTGTCTGTTCTGAAGTGTCTTAGTCCTGACTACATTAGGAGGGTTTGTGGTCTAGACTCTTGTGGTGGTAGTGTGGCCTACACCCTTCTAAGCTGGGAATTGCTGCTTTAAACTGTTTTTGCTGTGACTGATTTTATGCATTTTGAATTTCTAATGCATATGCATTTTTTAGCACAGACCAGATTCACTTGCTGAATCTACATTGTTTGGTATTGAGCATTTAAAACCAGTTCTTCACAGATGCTGAAAGATCTGAGGCATCTGTTGCTTCCAACTAACTGCTTGTTTTTGCTCTTGTATTGCACTTTTTTAATTTGTATTTGCATTCTACTATCTGAACATTTTTTGCCACATTTTACTGTATGCTGTAGTAGAGCCCAGCACCAGGCTTGTGATTTCTGGGTCTGATTCTCAACTTCTGAGCATCAAATTCAAGCCATTATTGTTTGAAGGCCCTTCTGCACCCTTGTGTGAGAATAGTACTGCCTGGGCCCCATCTAATAGAGAGTGATGGGACTAGAGCTCAGAGAGCATCCTTATTGGCTAGTTGGAGTTAAAAGGGTTATTTCCGGTTTTATTTAAGCCCCACATTTAGGATTCTGTGCAGGGCACCATAGTGCACTGCCACATAGTGGGGGTTAGACAAATGTTTTGCTTGATACATTTTCCCTTAGCACTTTGCTTGTGGTCATCCAGAGGTTTTTCATGGCCTTGTTCCTCCGTCAAGGTAGAACACTAGACCTAGCCTCAGAAGTAACAATACTTCTCGCCCACTAGCCATTCTTAACTCATTCCCTCCAGCACAACTCTTCTGAGTGTGTACCTTTAACTCCCAGTGGGTGTGGCTTCAGCCTTTAAAAATGAAGTTTCTCCCCTTACAGTTCTAACAAATACTAATTGACAGAGGTCATATATCAATACAGTTTGCCATGTATTCTTAAAGATAAAATATTCTGATACCTGATATGTATTGTGGTTTTGGAATTATTAATGCAAATATGAACAGGCAGTATTTGACACCTAGAGGTGCAGTATGGTGTAACTGCAGAAACACCTGGAGATGTCACTCGGCTGTAATGAGTTGACCTTTTTCTGACCATATAAATTTACCCAACACTATGGACAACTTCTATTTCTCCAGCCAGCTTGGTTGACATGGGCATCATGAGGCACTTGCTACACTGCCTCATGTTCACAGACAGCCCTCTACTAGTTCTCACAAGCATGTGAGAGATGCAGCTGTATCAAGAACATTGGATCCATACTCTTTCACACACCAGTCAGTACATATGACTATGAGCGTGTTGTCAGCATGTGCATACCACCACCTACTCCACCAAAACACCACACGTGGAGGTTTTCACCAGAAACCTGCCTAAACACCAGAACTAACGCAAGCATACTACACAGTCCTTCTGCAGAACACAATAGTTCACACTCCTGTCTAGGCCTTGAGGCAAAATACAAAGCCAAACATTGGTCATAAGAGATTCCATAGTGAGGCACAGATGTTGCTCTCACCAGGCTGGATAAGGAAAAGGTCATGGTCTGCTGTCTCTGGTGCTAGGATCTACCATATCACATGTGACTAAGTCTCTCAATAGGTACTGTTATGACTTGGTCCATGTGGTGTGAACAACTTGAGACGTACCTCTTCTGGACTATATGAAGAGAGAAATTACTTGGCTTTTGGATCATCTTTGGCAGGTATGTTCCTAGCCTTATATTTGGCTCAGTTTCTGGTGTCATTCTAACAGGATCCAGTATCTGTCAGCCTGGGATGACATGACTGACTCCAATGCTTTGCCAGATATCTTCAGCTCCTCACCCCTGCACTTTCAGCCACTGGCTGAGGTTCTTCCACCCCTGTACTGCCTTTAAGCCAGTGTCTCTGGGACAAAATTCTCTTTTAAAACGCCATCAAAACATAATCTCAAGGTTATACTGCTAAATGCTAGGAGTCTTAACAATAAATTGCACTCACTGGAAGCAGTCCTCACCTTGGAAGGCAGATATTTGTTCAGTCATTGAGTCCTGGTTCAAGGCTGTGGATAACACCCTAGCCATACCAGGTTATACCTCCTTCCACACATTCAGACCGCAAACAGTGAGGTGGTGTATCAGTATTTAAAAATACAGTTCCAGATTGGTTAGTGATTCCCTTGAGATATTTCAGGTGCAATTAACTGTTAGTAGGACACCTATTCATGTTAAGCTACAGGACCCCTCCATGAAATCTGTACACCCACTCTCCCTATTTGCATCTACTTGAGTATCAAGATGCATCTGAACACCATGGTTTTGGGCAACTACCCATCCATTGACTAGGTAAATTACTCGTGCTCAAACTCGCTTGCACAAATGTTCCTAAACTTTAACTCCAGTGCCCCAGATCAGCTGGTTGACACCCCCTCAGGCGGTGCCAACATCCTGGATCTGGTGCTCCCCATTATGGGGGACCACTGTAGCACCCCCACTGTAGGTCTTCCCTAGTGAGATCTGACCACATCCTTCTCATTCGAAGTATATCCCACCTGACCCCCCCAGCAGCAACTAAACTTATTCAAAGTTTATTATAACCTCTTACTGGATGGTATAAATAGCTTCACTGCGTCTCCACAGTCAGATGGAACTGGCAACTATGCTGAGTTCTGCACCAATGCTTTATACAAACACCTGTGTAACTGCATTGATTTGGCTGTACCAGAGGACCACAACAAGCTCCTTCAAGGAAGAGCAAAACTGCCTGTTGGACCACTGTCATTAACAGGCTTTACAGTAAGAGGAAGAAATCTGTCTTGGTGAGGAGTGACCCCTAAACTGGAAACACTACCTTAGCTTAAACAAGCAAATAGGACGACTTGTGAAGTTCTCCAAAGCAAACTATGAATCCAAATTAGCTTCCTCAACTAAGAACAACCATAAGGCATTATTTAGTTCTTTTCATAATAAAAGGCCCAGATCTGTGCCAAACTAGTAAGTTAATGATACCACATATACTGAGCCAGTGGACATGGCTGACAGATTCTGTGAAAACTTTGCTCCACTGTCCCTGCCACACATACTCCATGATATCTATACCACCTGTCCAAATGCTCTCAGACCAAAATCGCATCTATGGGAACTGAACATCCCAGGCTGCATCCTAAATGGACTCCAATTACCAGCACCACTGGGTACTCTTTATTTTTTAAGTGACTGTCTAAGTACCAGCTGAATGGAAGCCTGCCACTGTTCTTCCCTTGCACAAAGGTGGTGCGTCCACTGACCCTGGAAACTACAAACCTATTTGCCTGACTAGCCTTATCCCCAAGGCCATGGAGCAACTCCTCATGGACCTTATTACCTTTTATCTTTATCTCCACACACTCAACCCCACTCAGTTTGGATTTGTCAAAGGGAGATCATGTCTGTTAAACCTGATGGACAACTTGAGTCACCAAGGCCCTGGATGAGGGGAAATCTGTGCATACAGCCTACCTAGACTGAGCCAAGGCTTTTGACACTCCCTCTGGTATCATTCACAAACTCACTCAGCTAGGTATCAACCCTTATAAGATGGGTCGCTAACTGGCTCACTAGTAGAACACCTAGTTTAAAATAGGGGAATCCACCTCCAACAGACCTGTAACCATTGGTGTTCCACGGGGATCAGTCCTTGGACGTCTACTGTTTCATCAAAGTACAAGCAAAAACTAACTGTCTGTTGCTTTGACTGTAAACTGGGAGCATTCATAGAATCTCCAAATGTCAACATTCTACAAAAGGGTCTTACAGAAATGATTGGTGCCAAAATCATGGCCTTAATACATTTTTTGCACTGTAGTATCATCCCTTTCAGTAAAGTGATGTTCCTGCTAACTACCACATCAATAGCAATACCCCAAGTACACAGGTTGACAGCAATGTTACCTTTGATCACCATATCTCCACAGTAAGGGCATTCTATATTTCTCATCTCATATGTAAGGGCATTGCCTCCAGAAACGTTATAACCTCCTGTACTCTTCCCTCTTCAGGCTAATAAAGTACAATGCTCCTTTTGCTATGTACCTTTCCAAATACCTGTGCAAATGGAAACCACAGAGGTACCTTGCAAGGAAAATTTAAAGGTCTTTAACATTTGTTCTATATGGATCATCAGAAATCGCTCACTTTATTCTGTTTCATAGACTACTCAGAGGTGATCTCTGCCTTGCATACAAGGCCATCGCTGAGCCTAATTTATTGGAGATGCTACCATATCCACAAGTCAAATGGTACACCTATTACTCTGTAAATGCCTTTACCTGGTATGTGACATTAATAGAACCTGCTGGAGGGACAGATGTGTCTCCCAGAAGTTACCACACCTTTGGAACAGACTCCTACTTCGTGTCAAACGGAGCACTTCATTGGCCCTATTCAAATGCAGTCTGGATGATTGGAGGAGTAACTATAAATTCACCCTGGGGTTTCCACCGGTCTCTCTTGGACAGGGGCAATAGGTGATTGTGGAAATAGGGTAGAACTTGGCTAGGCTTGTAAGTGGCCTAGGTCTATTAGCGTAGTAACTTCCTAAAATCCTATGATAGGATCCTGTTCAGTTGGCAGGCCCACTAGATAAAGCAGGGCAACATGGGTCTGTTAACTGGGGGATGTGAATCTTCATATCAGAACAGATGGTCTACTGGATTCAAGGGCTTGTTGGGCAATGGAATAGAGGAAAGGGTAACATCATACACTTGTCCGTCAAATGGCTTTGTTTGCCAAGATCACATTTAAAAAAAAAAATAGTGCTCTTGCAACTGTGGCAGACTTCCTTCTAGTGGAGAAGGGCATTAGATAGAATTAAAAGTTACAAATTCATCCCCAGTGAAACTCTCTCTCAATATAAACCACTGCTGGCCACAGTCGGCTGCAAGCAGTGGTCCAATGCTGACACTGACCAGAGTGAAAGCACAGGAGCTCTTGACATACTGAGCATACTTAGCTGTCCAGATTTTTGCTTTATTTTTGGTCCGTCTTTTCTCAAAGTACAGTTGTGTAAAATCTTACCATAATTGTATGTCCTTTCCTTCATTGCTGCAGTATTCCTTATGAATGGGATTCCCTGCCATGAAGCCTTCTGTACAGCCAGTTTAAACATTGTTTAAGGTATGATGAACATCACCTGCGCACTCCAACAACCCAAGGAGTATCTGTACAGCTAGGAAGGTAAACCGATCAGGGGGAGGGAGTGAATACTGCAGTGGTGAAGTCAAGGGCATCTACCGTTCTGGTAAGATGTTACACAACTGTACTATGTCTTTACATTCGCTGCTGCAGTATTCCTTAGAGTGCAAAAGCTCGAACCTAGGAGGAGGAAGCAGCAGAGCCCGCCAAGAAGCCATGAATGGCAGCAGCAAAACCAGCTCTGGCCCTGGAGATACTATCCAACTGGTAATGTTTGGTAAAGGTATGCACAGACCACCAGGTAGCAGCTTCAATAATAGAATTAGTGTCTAAGCCTTTGAAAAAAACACCCAAAGAAGCCACAGCTTTAGTGGAATGAGCCTTTATTGAAGGAAGGCTCTTGCCATGAAAAGTGTAACAAAAGAAAATGGCCTTTGAATTCCACGTGGAAAAGTTTGCTTGGAAACAGCCAAACCTAAAGACCTAGGATGAAAGGAAACCAATAACTGGTCAGACTTTCTGGTAGCTGTAGTTCCATCCAAATAAAATCTGCACATCTAAGGTATGCAGCACCCTCTCTGTCAGATTGTGGAGAGGGGGAAAAAGTAGGCAAATAGACTGTGGCAAACTCATTAACCACCTTGGGCATGAAAGAATTAGTACTCAAAGTGGACAGGCCATAAAGGCTTGCAACTCGCCAGTTTGGCAGAAGTAAGAGCCAACAAAACAGTCTTCAGAGAACAATGTTGCAAGGAAGCTGAAACGGCAGGCTCAAAAGAAGCCAGTCTCTTTAGATTTTGTTCTGAAAAAAAAAAAAAAAAAAATCCCAGAAGAGGCACAGGCTTCCTGGGAGGTCTAATATTAAGGACACCTTTAAGAAATTGCTTTGCCTCAAATCTAGAAGCTAACAGAGGAGTTAAAGGTAGGCAAGCAAAGAGCTAAGTGGGCCTTAATAGAATAGTTGAAGCCAGCATTGAGCAACTCTCACAGAACCAAAGGAACATCCACAGAAGGCGGGGCCAGGTCACTAGAAAGACACCAGATAGAAAACCTCTTCCATTTAGAGAAGTTGGAGTTCTTAGTAATAGGTTTCCTGGCCTCCTGCAGCATGTTCTCAAGAAAAAACGTCCTGAGTTGAACCCAATCACCCATAGTGTCAGTTGAAGCATGGACAGGTGCAGATGGAGGAGACCCCTCATCTTGTGTGAGGAGATCCAACCTGTGAGGTAACTTGTGGTGATTGCCCCTGGCTAGACAGTAAAGGGAATCGGTGCTATCACAGCCAAAAGGGAGTCTCCAAGATTCTGGGAGCATCCTGTTTAATCACAGGACTCTTGGAATGAGAGGAAGGGGAGGGAATGCGTAAAACATCCCCTTCCAAGAAAATGAGGGTGTCCACTTTCCATACCAGAGGACCTGGGACTCTGCCTCCCCTCAGACAACTTTCTCTGTTTTGGGCAGAGATCTACCTGATTGGGGGTGTTAATGTCCAGAAACATCCTGTGAAGCATCCATTCATGGAATTGAGTGAAGGACCTGCTCAGACTGTCTGCCACAATGTTCTGATCTGAAAGAATGTAAACTGCCCAGAGTTGCACGGTATTGGATAGCCAGATCTCATACCCCTCCTGTTTATGTACCACATAACACTGGTATTGTCTAAATGCCTTGAGAGGCCCTGCAGAGAAGATAAAAGCCCTGAAGAGCCAGCATAAAACCCCTCACCTTTTTGATGTGCTGCTTCCGCTGATGAGGTGACCACACTCCCTGACCCCTCAGGGAGCAAAATGTTTTCCCACATCTGAAGCATCTGTGAACAGACCCTTGAGAGGGAAATGGAGGCTGAAAGTGAGCCCTGGATTCAGTGACAACTGCTGAACCCACCAAGTTTTCTTGAGATGCGGGAGAAGAGGAACAGGAAAGCCTAGAGGATGCGCATGCAGAAGCCGCACACTTCAGAAACCACTAGAACTTCCGCATGTGGAGTTTGGTCAGAGGCACCATTGGAATGGTGGAAGCCATGAACCCCAGAGCTCTCAAACTCTCTGGCTGTAATGGAGGCCAGGGGAAGAAGTTTGAAAAATGAGTTAATGCCTGTGGAGGAGGCAGGGATGCCAGCACTGGCAGTTTGAAACCTGCAACCCAGAAAGACCTGATCCTGAGGAGGAGTCGGGGGGGGGGGGGGATACTTTTTGAAGTTTATTATGAACCTCAGGCTCTATGAAGAAGAGAAATGGTAACGACTGTGCACAAGGACCTCTGGAGAAGATGCCTGAATCAGCAGGTTGTCCAAATAAGGAAAGATATGGATCTCTTGAAGCCTCCAAAAGGCAATCACAGGAGTGAGGCATTTGGTGAACACCCTTGGGGCAGTAGAAAGGCCAAAGCACAGAACTGCATATGCCAGGAAGAAACAGAAATGCAAAAATCTGAAGAGGATGGATCGGACTATGGAGATAAGCATCCTTGAGGTCCAGAGACACCAGAAAGGCCTGAGAGCAAGAGGAAAAATGGACTGAAGAGACTACGTCCAAAAGGAAGGCACCTTCAGAAAGGTTCAGATAGGAGTGGTCTAGAATAGGTCTCAAAAGTACCTTTTTCTGGTTACTAGAAATATTCTTGAATAAAACTTCCCCCTTTGGGACACTGGCACTTCTTCTTAAATGGTACCCTGAGACAAATCTCTAAACCTCTGGGGGGAAAAAGAAGCTGTTGCCAAGGAGGCTGAGGAATGCCCATGGGGTGGGAAATAGACCATGAAGTACCCTTGCCAATGACAGAACCATACCTCTCAACTGTCCCTGATTTTGACTCAAATTTTAGCCCTGTCTTAATCCCTCCTAAAACTGGTTCCTTTTGGAGGAAAGGTGGTGAATTACATTAAATTACAATTAAGGTTATAGACTTCAGAAAATGCATATTAATTAATCTTATCTGATTCTCAGTGTTTCAAGTAAATAGTACTAATATAAGTGTCCCTGATGATTTTTGCTATGGACAGAACCCAATAATCCTGTGTGATTAGGAGCCAAATGGGAAGAGAAAGTGGCTGGGAATTGGTGGATAGGCAGTACCTGGCTTGTCAGGGAAGGAAGGCTTAATCCCTGTAGTCTGAGTAGCCTTGGCAAGAGTCTGTTTACTACCCTTTTTACCTATAGAAGGAGGGAGAGACTGCCTATGAACAAAGGCTGGCTTTAGAAGGGTACTGCCATTGAAATTTAGGCACAGGAGAAACTGACCTGGTTAAGCTCCTGTAAAGCCTTCCCCATGTCCTGAAGAGACTTGAAGCTGCTTCAAACGAGAGTATTATCCAGAGGTCCATCAGCAACTTAGCCTTGTCATGCAAAGGTTCAACCTGAAGCCATGAAAACCTCCAAACCAGTAGCAGCAGCAGCCCTAGAAGAGGCATCTGCTGCATCAGTTACATTTTGATAAAATAACTACCTAAGAGGAAGTCCCAAGCAAGGAAGGAGCAGATTTACTCTTTCTGGAAGATCTGACAAGGACAGTAGGACCATAGATATCTGAAGGAAGCAACTTTGGTGAAGGAAGCAATTGGTATGGCTTATCAAAGGCTACAGACACCACAGAGGGTTCAGCAGCAAACAAAGGAACAATCCTCAGGCACCCTATAAACCAAACCTCAGACTTCCTGGGAGCAGTGGGCAGAGAATCTGGTGCTTTAAAGGCAGTGGGGAAAAACATCCAATAATGTGGGCAAGAATGGAGGAATGGCCATAGGTTTAGGAGATTCCAACTGCAGTAACTCGTAGTATCTTTTATGGATATCCAAAACCTGGGCACAATCCCAGTTGAAGAAAAAATTCCATCATCCTAGACGGTGGCTCCAAAGGAATTTCCTTAGGGTTATCTAGAGTATGAGAATCCTCAGACCTATAGTCTAAAGATGGAATCTGGGTAGAATAAGCAAGCGAGTCATCTGAATCCACTTCAGAAGAATGCAATTCTCTGGGCCTTTTAGGGGGGGAGGTGGACCAAGGAGGAGCAGGAACTGAAACCACTAGAGGAGGCTGTAACGACAAAGCATTAAACCCCTGAGTTAAGGCCTGCCACTTAGTTTGTTGATCCCTAATAGCAGAAAAACTTGGACAGCCGTCCTAGAAACCTGAGAAGGCCCAGACTCAGAATGGCATTCCACAACTGCAGTAGGAACCTCTTCCCTGAAACTGCAGAATCTCACTAGATCCCTTGGAAACAGTCAACCATGGTTCTCTGAAGGCCCAAAATGGACACCTGTAAAGCCTCATCTGACATGCTGCCTGCCAGATCCTCACAGGCCTCCCTACCATGCATGGTAGGAGAATGACAACCACTGGATGAGCCTCTGGGTGCATAACCTCAGGAGAAACTCCTGGCAGAGGCTAGCGGTCTTTATGGGGAGTCAGTTTCCCACACTGACATTTACCCTTCCTGGATGACTAACACCAAACGGTGCAAAACAGAAAAAGTAACCAAAAACCCAACTGGGTACTTATTTGCCACTCCAGCAAATGGGAGTAAAGGATGTATGCAACAGACCAGTGGTTTAAAATGGGGTTTGGACTGGTGGCAAAAGTTCTGAGAATAGTACGCCTGAACATCACCTTTATGCCCTACCTCATGCAAGGAGTTTGCAGGTGATGTTTGCCATACCTTAAAGCAATGGTAAACTTTGGAACAGGGCATTGGAGAGACTATCCATTTCAGAAAAGTGATTTGGCAGTTAGCATAAAGTCTTATCAGGCTGCAAGACATTGAGAGGAAGATGGACTATAGTCATCCTGCACCCTTCATAAGGATGCAGGCAAAAACCAGTTCACCAATCCACATGGCTTTTAAAGGCACATGGGACTGCTTTCAACTGCTTCTGAATGAAGAAACCAAGTAATATCCCAGACACTTTCTACAATGCAAGAGGGGAAAAAGATTCTACCCTTAAAAGATGTAAATGCCACTAAAAATTAAATTGTGGAAAGGAGCAGCAGGCTCATGAGGTCCCATCAGATTATCAAGATGCTGGGTGAGGTTAGAGGAGAAATGGCTCCTGAAGGCATTCATTGTCACATTGTGCTGTATCCCATATGACTAAAATATAAGCATTCTAGTGCCAGTGTATAAAAAGTGGACACTTTACAACTGTATGCACTATGGAGGTATCCACTCCTGTCACACTGTACAAGTGATGGAGGGCAAGTGAGAATAATTTTGTACAGGAACTTCTGGCAGACTGGAATGCAAAACTGAAGGCTTGTGGGATTGAAGTGATCATGGATGAGACTAGTCCTGGCAACAAATATGGGGGGGGGGATCAGTAGAAGCTAAAAACTTGACCTATTTTCTGTCAACACCTTCAAGTATCTGGGAGGGATGGTTGAGAAGGATAATACCGAATTGGCTAATAAAAGCTAGAATCAAAGGTGTTGCAGCCAACTAGCACAGGGTGTCTGGAATAGTGCAATAAAAATGCAAAAGAAGCTAAAAAGGAAAGGTGTTTCAGTGGTGTGACCAGTGCATCTGTATGGCACAAGTGAAGGGTGAGCAGCCGATGTTCGATGGCAGTGGAAGTAACCAGGATGAATGGTAGTATGCATACTGAGGGACAAAAATGTGTAATTAGGGCAGAAGTCAAAGCAGCCCCAACAAGTTCTCCAAGGGTAAGAGTAAAAACAAAAAATGGCAACTTTCATAAATGGTACCCAATGAAAGCATCAATGCAACCAAATAAATGCATTCTCAGTATGTCTTCAAAGTCAAACCATGCATGACATGACATTCACTGAAATGTGAAACACCAACATCAGAAATGAGGTTTGCTCTAGCTTACTGGTTAGCTCACTTTGAGGTTTGCTCTAGCTTACTGGTTAGCTCACTTTGACCAAGGGTTCAGTTATCAGCTAATTAAACTGAATACTGAAACTCTAATGCTATGGCAGTGAATTTTGCAGGAGGGCTTTGCTCTGGGTGTAGCAGGGTGCATCACTTTCACCCCTGCTTGTTGCATATAGAAACTCAAGACTAATTAAATAAATGGTATATAAAGTCCAAAACTGATTAAAGTCCTCCAGTATAGCAATTTTGTAGTTGGTGTATATATAATCACCAGAGATGCAAGGGGGCTTACTGTCCACACTGGTGCAGGGGGGAAGAGTCCTTGTTTCTCAGAGAAAGCTTAGGTGGGGGAAAGGCAGGAGGCTTTGGGCACCTGCTGTGAGGGAAGGCACTAGGCTTTGGGCACCTGTGCTCAGGGAAGGCGGGAAGTATAGAATTGCAACTGCCTTGGTTTTCATGAAGTAGAGATGTAGGTAAGATGCTGAGAAGGTGCCTGCTGTAGACACCATGCTACTTGTCAAACTCTGGAATTTTGTAGATGGGACAGCATTGGGGCAAAGATCTAAATTTTGGACTAGAAAGAAGTAGTTGTGGCAGACCAGAAATGTTCCATAACTCTAACATGATGCAATATCCAAGCATGCTTTTTCCTTTAATGTTTGTGTTCTATACTGACTGTTTCAGTCTTGTGTAGATCATAGATCAGACTAACCCAAGTATCCCGATTAACTTTCTGCCTCTTCTATAGGCTGTCCTGCCCACAGCAGACTTATGACCACTTATGATACAAGATCATAGGTTCATAGGTTCATACTAGGCTATCTGCCCTAGGGCATTTATAAGCCTAGCCAGAGTGTGTGTGGCTTTCACCACCCCTTAGGATGAGAATACTATACCCATTAGTTTGCTGTGCCTCTGTCCAGCAGTGATACAGAGATGATTCCCGGGGTAAACCTACGATCTCCCATCCACTCATCAAGATTTCTCTTGAACAGAGTCAGTGAGGGGCTCTGCCTCGCATGGACTGGGATTCTGTTCCATAGTGTAGGGAGTCTCTGGGTGATGAATCTGTCCCTCCAGCACGTCCTATTTATATCCATGTTGAGGTTTAAGTCTCTCGCTCTCGTGGCTCTGGTGGATTTGGATTTTTTGAGGTGGAGCATGTCCATTAATTCCGGGTTGGACATGGCCTTGCATGTCGGGCACAGATCACCTCTGAGCAGACTGTATGCGACTGAATAGAGCTGGAGTTTCTTCAGTCGGGTATTGTATGACATATGTTTGAGCCCCTTCCTCCTTTTGGTGAGGAACTTTTGGGGTCTTTCCAACTGCTGCAGGTGTCGGGTAAGGTACATTCCGAATGGGGTGTTGTACTCAATCATTGGTCTGATAAGTGAAGAGTACAGGGGTACAATGACCTCTCCTGATCTGGATGTGAATCCCTTCATGATCAGGTGGGCAATGTAGAAGGTCTTCCTAACCACTTTGGCAATGTGAGTGTCAAAAGAGAGGTTACTGTCAACTTGGGTCCCCAGGTCCCTGATAACTTCTTCCGTGTTTAATGGATTACCACCTATGTGGTAATTAGGGGTTGCCTTGTTTTTTCCCCCAAAGGGTATGACTATACATTTTTTGGCATTTAGCTTAAGGCCATGGCTCTGGCACCAGTTATCTATTTCTATGAGACCTTTCTGGAGGATGTCTGTGATGGAGTGTCAATTATGGTGCCCAGTTTGCAGTCATCTGCAAATTTTGTCAGCCACAATCCCCCTACGTTTGCCTGCACTTCAGAAAAATAAATGCCGAACAAGAGGGGGCCCAGGACTGAGCCCTGTGGGACACCGCTCGTGACCGGCTTAGTCTGACATGGCACCAGCAACTCTAACCCTGTGTGTTCTGTCCTTGAGCCAGTTTGCAACCCATCTTGTGACATATGGGTTTACATCTAAGCTGGTGAGCTTTTCTATGATGCCCGAGTGGGGTATTGTGTTGAATGCTTTTGCTAGGTCAAGGTAGGCTGTGTGAACTGCCTAACCCTCATCAATGGCCTTAGTGACTGTTTCGAAAAAGTCGACCAAGTTCAAGAGGCAGGATCTGCCCTTGACAAAGCCAAATTGGGTAGGATCCAGTGTCTGTAGGTCCCCAATGTCTTTATTTATGAGTTCCATTATGATCCTCTCAATAGCTTTGCAGACGAGGCTCGTCAAGCTTATGGGGCAGTAATTTCCAGGGTACGTAGAAGCACCGCCTTTGTGGAGTGGGACCACAGTTGCCGTACGCCATTCTTTGGGTACGTATCCTGTAGTAAGGCTAAGATTAAACAGCAGCCTTATGTGTGGGTTTAGTTCCTCATTGAGTTCGTGTAGCACACAGCCGGGGACACCATCCGGTCCCATTGATGCTGTGTTTTTTGCTTTAGAGAGAGCAGCTCTCACCTGGGCATCTGAGATGTTTGGGAGGCTAGACTCTGGTGGGATAGATATTTCTCCTTTTGGGGGGGGGGGGGAGAGGAGAAATTTGCACTGAACCGGTCTGCCAGTATGTTGGCAATGTCTGTGGGTTCAGTGATTTTTTTTTATCATTTTGGACTAATTCTGAGCATATCTGGGAGTTTCCACCCAGGTTTCTAACATAGCTAAAGAAGGCTTTATGATTGTCTTTTGTGTCATTAGCGATTTTTCTCTCAAAGTTGGCCTTGGATGATTTTATGAGTGATCGTAGTTTTTTGCTAGTATTGATCAGAGATGCCTTCCCATTTAGGGATTTTGCTCTGTCATGTAGTAGCTTTCTCCTCTTGTTGTAGAGTTTGTTTATGGCTGAAGT
Organism: Protopterus annectens; assembly: GCF_019279795.1. NCBI lineage: Eukaryota > Metazoa > Chordata > Ceratodontiformes > Protopteridae > Protopterus > Protopterus annectens. The sequence goes on along the minus strand of NC_056748.1, from coordinate 41,922,146 downwards.
CCACCAGACCGGGCACCTGCCTTTGGTGGAAAAGGTCTTGATTTTATTAGGGATTGCTTGATCCATACATTCCTGGAGGTGCTCGTAGAAGGCATTTGTAAGGGTTTCAACAGCGTGGGTTGTGGTTTCCACTGGCTCGGGGGCCTTGAAGGATACCACTCCAGTCTTAAGAAGTGTGAAGTTTGCTTTTGAGAAGTTCTTCACTGTGGTCTTTTTTGCTGCGGGTGGGGGCGGGATGTGGATCTCCAGTGAGATTAATTTATGGTCTGATCTCACCAATGAGGGATATACTTCCGGTGTGGAGCATTTTGTCCCAATGTTTGTGATCAGGTCTAGTATATTTTCTCCTCTTGTGGGAATGGTGACTAGTTGTTCCATAGAATTTGAGTTTATGAACTCAAGGAACCTTTGGGCTAGGGTGTTGGGGCTTGAGTAATGTTCCCAGTCTGTTTGGGTAGTTGAAGTCACCCAATATGATGGTGTTTGGAGAGACATTTATACTCTCCAGTGTCTTCAGGAAGGCTGTGTGGGTTTCCTGAGTTTGAGAAGGTGGTCTGTAGCAACTGTAGGGCAGTTTTACCTATGGTTAATTGCACCTGGATGGTCTCCGATGCTTCGTGCGTTGCCACTAACCTGGAGGTGTGGGTATCCTTTATGAATATGGATACTCCCCCTCCTTTTGTAGTTCGGTCTGGATTTTGGGGCCAGAACGCATGATATGAGGTATAACCTGATAGTGCTGGGGTGCTCTCAGGAGCCTTGAACCAGGTTTCAGTCACCGCACAAACATCTATGTTCTCCATACTGAGGAGGGCTTCGAGGGCGTGCATCTTGAGGTTTAGACTTCTGGCATTGAGCAGTATTACCCTTAGTTTTTCTCCATTTTTGTTTTCTAGGGCGGTAGGTTTATCATTTGAGCCTTGCCTTCATTCTCCTCTTCCTGAATTCCCTAAATGGTTCATATCCTACCCTTTTTATTGTAAACCAATAGCTTTTTTTCTCCTCTTATCCCATCTTTCACCCACCCTATTCCCTCTGTCCCTAAATTGCCTTGCCTTAAAGTGGTTTAGCCAATCCACTTTTCTGTTTGGCAATGGAATCAAATTATACAGCATCTATTTGCCTGTTCGATTAATCACTTTTTGCCCAACGTTTGCATGACTTGCCCTCACCACCACACCCTTCTAAATTGTCTAAATTTCCCATATCTGAGAATTTTATCCTTACTGCTGATGCTTTACCCTTTGGCACAGATGTTAAAACTCTGATTCTGAATATCTTTCAGAACTGGGTATCCACCAATTCCCCACACCACCTTTACAGCCATGCTTGGCCTGCCTTGTTCAATAACTTCATTCTTTCCATAGCAACATTTATTCTTATAGCTTATTTTCTAAACTGTCTTGCAATAGATCTGACACGTGGCTGCATAGTTTAGTAAGTCAAATGTTTAGAATCTTCAATTAGAAATGCCAGTCCTACCCCATACCACACCTACTTTTGCCTTGGTAATTTGATCAATACTTGCCCTCAGTTAAGTTATTGATGCCTACTATCCCCTGCCCCTTTTCCACCAGTTACCCCAGGGCCAACTGACACTACTCTGGATCTAGTGCTACAAGGCAGTGTGTATTTTAATGGCATTAGCTATACTCCCCACCCCTACACAATAGGTGGTGCCTTCCGACCACTGCAGGCCATCCCAGCAGTAGCAAACTTGGAAGGCGCCCCCCCAGGTATTTCACTCCCACTCATTCTCTGATTAGCTGATTACCTCCTGTTCCTGCCTTTACTGTCGGATGTAGCCCTAATAACCACCTCCTAGTTCTATGCTGAGAAACTCCCTTTGAACCAGTAGGTTGCTTGATGTAAAATTTGTAACCTCTCTCCTGCAAGGAGTAATTTCTTCCTACAAATATCTGCATTAAATAGTATATAGACTCAACACTCCACTCCAGTCCCAGCCCCATACCCAGCATCTAGTTTCTTCAGCTATGGCTGGATGGGGGAGAGGGTACCCACACAGGTAACCTCTTGCAGGCAAGAAATCTGGGCAAGCCATAAAAACTGACAGGCCCAAAATTCAGATCAATTTTGCTCTTACAAACTTAGTTGATAGAATAACCAGTTTTGCATTGGTATGAATTTTCTGAATGGTATGAAGTCTGAAACACACGTCTGTCATTTTATAACTTCAGTCTTTAATTTGCCAGAAAACCACAATTTTATGGAAAACGGACCAAAAATGAGGCAAAAGTCTGGAAATTCTTTGAATCTGTGCAGTTGAAAGGTATGGTAAGCCCTTGTAAACTCACTCGACAATATACAAAAGCAAGCTTAATTCTAAATCTTTAACTGCTCCCAGAATGCTCCATTCAAAGAAATGTATTATCAGGTGAACAAGCTAAACCCAAGAAGGTTATAAGCGGCCTCTAGCAGTATACATCATTACCATGAACAAAAGCAAGTCTTTCTGTCCTTAGACAGTAAAATTTGAATAGAATCACCAAAACTACCTCCTATACTAAACTGTCTGCTGCAGTTTACTAAGTGCACTGCTGATATCTAATATTTCTATTGGACAACTTTAAAGATTCCCGCAGTGTGCCAAACTCATTCCTGTTTACCTTACAAAATGTTGGCATTTGGTCTTGCAGGAAATGATTAATCTAACACTATTTTCAGTATGAACATTTGTCCCCCTTAATCGCATTTGCACTCAAAGCCTCTCCTAAAGAGATCTAGACAGGACAAACCTGTGTTTAATCCCTTCCAGCACAACTGCTTGCTTGCAAGAATTGGAGAAGAACTCTTATAGTATTTTTTTTTCTCCTTAAAGCTAGCCAACACGAGGATATTGCAGATTAGAATCTCTTAGTACTGGAAGTGTATAACTGTTTAGAAACCTTCACCCATTTGTAAGTGGCACTATTCTATATTAGGGGTGACCAAAGTTTTGCTTCAATACAGCTCCATATTTTATTTTGTCAAACTGGGTAAGTGAACTATACCTCCATGTGAACATTCTTTCCAAGTATAAAGAAGATAAATTGCAGAATATAAGCTTTAATGCACAGTAACAATGTAAACTACAGCATTGCATGGTAGTAGTAAAATATATTTACTTTTAGGAATAAGGAAGTTATCCCATGGGAACGTTGGCTTTTATAATTTAATGTGGAAAGAGGTATGCCAATGGAAATTCCCATAGTTTATAGCAGCACCCACTGCAAGTGGGTAGAAAGAGAACTCCCCTAAATTTACTTTAAGCTTCTAAAAATTACAAAACAATTATAATTTATTCATAATAGTTTAAAAGAATGAGTTGTGCTTCTGAAACTGGGTTTAATGACCGTCTAAAAAAAAAAAAAAAAGAAATGAAGGAATGTGGTCATTCAAACCACAAAGATGGTGTATCTATACATGTCTTAACTGTCTCCACTACTTTGTTGCAACTCTTGCTGGATCACCGGAGGGTTACTTTCCTGATTAGAAATATCGTGATAGGTTGTAGTAATGCATGAATTTTTCCAATCCTGTATAATTATGGGTGACAACCCTCCAGGAATGACTGGAATTTCCCTTCTGTCAAGAACATTGTTGCAAATAAAATTACTGAAAGTTGTATTTTATACAATGACTAGATTAAATAACCAGCCAGGGAACTTGTCAGTGGGAGAGGCAACAAAGAAAATCTGTTAAAGTGGGATACTTGTACCCTAAAAAAGGGGCCTGTATTTGGTGTGGCCAACCTTTTCAGCGTGTGTGGTCAAGATTTCTTAAGTGTAGCATGCACAACAGCTCTGGGTTTGACATTGCCTTTTATGTTAAGCAGAGAGCACCTCTTGAGTAGGTGATATGCAACACTGTAGCTGGAGTTTATTAGATGGACAGCATAGGGCATCTGCTTTAGGCTTGTGATTCTTTTCGTGAGGTATTTTTGTGGTCTTTCCAGTTGTTGCAGATGTCTTGTGAGGTACTTGTCTAACTTGGTGTTAGACTCTATAAAGGGTCTGAGTGATTAGTACAGTGGGACAATTACCTCCTTTTTTCTGGATGAAAAGCTCTAGTGATGTGTGCCCCATAGGATTTCCTGACTCTGGTCACACCTTCAATAACCACATCACAACAAAAGTCCCTTATCACACTGTTTAATGTACTGACACTTGTGTGGTAATTCATGGGTACATGTTTTTTCCCAAAGGGGATTACTATACATTTCTTGGCATTGAGCTTGAGCCCATGGCTCTTGCACCAAGCCTCTGTTTCTGTAAGGCCCTTTTATAGAATACCCACATCATTTGGGGATTCAATAATGGCTCCCAGTTTGCAGTCTGTGTAATTTGCTAGCCAGATTCCCTTGGTGCTAGCCTCTACTTCAGAGAAGTAGATGCCAAATGTTCAGTCCCAGGACTGAACCCTGAGTTACTCAACTTGTCTGGAGCTGGATTTTGAGTCTGCTACTTTTACAGTTTTGGTTCTGTCAGTAAGTCAGTTGGCAACCCATAAAGTGATGTAGGGATGAATGCCCAGCTTAGTAATTTTATCTGATTCGAGTGGGGGATGGTGTTGAAGGCCTTGGCGAGGTTCAGATAGGCTGTGTGGACCACCTTGCCCTCATCCACGGCTCTGTAGACTGATTTGAAGAAGTTAATCAGGTTGATGTGACAAGATCGGCCCTTTACGAAACCAAACTGGGTGGCTTCCATTGTTGAAGGTTGCCAATGTCTGTTTACAAGTTCCCTGATAATGCATTCCATGGCTTTGCAGATCAGGCTGGTCAGACTGATGGGATGATAGTTCTGGGATCAAAGGTGGATCCCCCTTGTAGAGTGGGATAACTAGCTGTGCACCACTCATTGGGCACGAAGCCTGAGGCGAGTCTGATTTAAATAGGACACTGGTGAGGTGCCAGTTCATTTTTTAGTTCAGGTAGTACATAGCCCGGGATGTCTGGTCCCATGGATGCTGTATTTTTAGCTTTGTAGAGTGCATTTATTTGTCTGGCCATGATTACTGGAATTTCTCAAACTTTTAGTATTGAGATGGGCCCTTTAGGGCTGAGGGGGGGTAAAGTTGGCACTGAATCGATCTGCCAAGATATTGGCAGTATCCTTGGGATCGGTATATTTAATGCCATTCTGTTGTAGCTTAGAGCAGATCTGAGCATTGCTATTTACATTGACATAACTATAGAATGCCTTGTGGTTGTCCTTGGAATCTTTGGCAATGTTTTTGTAACTAGCTTTTGGAGGATTTTGAGGGATCTCTGCTTCTTACTGAGGCTGGTAAGGGAGTATCTTGCATCCTGGGATTTTCCTCTTCTGCAACAGTTTCTTCCTTTTGTTGTATAGTTTGTTTATGGCAGGGGGCCACCAGATTGGCTTTTTTTTTTTTTTTTTTTGGAGGAGATGGTCTTTGTTCTATTTGGAATGGCCCTCATGAATGAGTGGATGTGCTCGCTCGTACAGTGCCTTGTTGTAGGATTTAGCAGTCTTTAACTTTCAGTTCCCCATCTGTATCTGTCATTAAGTTTGTCACTTCTGACTTGAGTAGCATGAAGTTAGCTTTGGAGAAGCTTTTTTATGGAGGTTTCCCTACTGGGGGGGGGGGGTGTGAATGTCAGGGGGGGGTTAGCTTATGGTCAGACCTGACCAAGGGGGTGGCCGCTCATGTGGAGCATCAATCTCCCATGTTGGTAATGGGCAGTTCCAAGATATTTCAGCCCGTGGTGGGACTATGGATTAGTTGATCCAGGGCGTTGGAATTTGAATTCCAAGAACTGTTTGGCAAAGGTGTTGGTACCGGGTCTGTTATATTCTCGAAAGCAGACAATTTCGAATTTGCTATTTGTTCACACAAGCATATCTAACTCTCAAGCGAGTAAACAAATCTACACAAGGGGAGATTTCAGTTTACTGCAATGTAGTGCAGTCTCTGAGTTGGTATATTTAAGTAGCAGTGCGGTCTCAGAGTTAGTATATTTTAGTGGGGAGTGCAGGGGAGCTTGCCCCCTGCTTAAACCCATTAAGGTTTTTTTATAAGGTCGATGTTTGAAGACATTGACCATATGTTCAATGTTTTCAAATGTAGATCTTATAATATAGACCATTGGTACCAAAGTGGTTTTCCCAGTAAATGGCAGGGTAGTTGAAATCGTACAGTATTAGGGTGTTTGGTTGTGTCTTAATATTTTCCAGTATGTTAAAGGTGTAGTGAGAATCTTGGGGCATGGTGGGGGCTCTATAGCAAGCTACATTTTGGATTGTAGTCTTGCCTAGTGTTAGTTGCACCTACAGAATTTCAGATACATTCTGTTGGGCAACTAGCCTGGAGGTGTGAATATTCTTGGCGAATATGGGCACTCCTCTGTTTCGGTCCTGGTTTGGTGGCCGAAGTGTGGTAAGTTGTAGCCTTGTATTGCAGGGGTGCTCTCTGAAGCCTTGAACCAGGTCTCGGTTAATGCACAAATATTGATATTCTCCATTTTTAGGAGTCCCTAGAGTGCATTTTGAGGTCAAGAACTCTAGCATCGCGTACCGTTACCTTCAGATTTTGCATGCTTCTCTGTGACTGTGGTGGCTTTGTTAAAAAAGCCACTATAGGGATGGCAAGAGCTGTAGCCAGTAACCTGTATCCCAAGGAAGACGGGTCCAGACCATCTCTGGTAAAGCATCGTGGTTTGTCAATCATGTTGTCCCAGGCAGACAAACATTTTAAACACCTGAATCCTCTATCATCCCTGCTGCAGCAGCCTTGGCTAGGAGTTATCTGAATGATAAACAGCCATCCAGCTTCCAAACCATGAAAGCACCTTCCACACACCCAAAGCATCAGTCAGCTGAACCCCCTGAAAGACTAGTTTGGGTACCAACTCGTTCAGAGGCTTCCTGCTGCCAAAGTATGCCACTGAAGCTTTTGAGAATCAACTGTCTGCTTATGTTCCTTTGGGAGATGGGTTCCCTTAGTGGGGGACCTTCCATTAAGTTGGAAATCTTTCAGTGGACTTTCGCAAGACTGCATTGTAATTTTAAATGACCACTTTTTTTTCCTGTAACTGAACCATTTGTTTTAGTGAAGAAATGTTTGTACTTTTTTGGGGCTAGCAAAGTGCTTTTTACTATGCCTTTATGTGGAAAAAGGTGACGCGAGTCTTAAGATTTTCCAGCCCTTGCTGCTCCTTTCCCTAGGAAAGAGGCACCATTCCTGTTTGATCACAGATCCAATTGTTAAGTCTCACAGCTGGTTATTCAGACAATCAGCCTTCCATGGAACAAATTGTTTCCAACAACAGTGTTAATCAAAACAGCCTCTCATCACAGCAGGCTAATTTCCACTGCAGGCAGCTGATTCTGCTGTGGCCACTTGTGTACCTCAGACCAGACCACTCCCCTTTTACACCAGATCCTTCTGGTGTAGCACGTATGGATCCAGAGCTGGCCATATCCTCTGGGTGAGCTTCCCTCGGCGGCAAGAGAACCACTGTTCAGTCCAGGGAGAGGTAACAGGGAAGGCTTCTGGTCTGTCGAAATGCTGTACCAATATCTGTGAGAGGAGCTTTGCTGTTAACCCTGCTGGCCCCGTTTTTCCTGTCAAAAAGAAACCAAAAACTAAAGGAGTATTCACTCAAATTTCCTTAAACAGGAGTAGTTTACCAGGTCTGGCTTAAGGTTTAATCTTCCTTTTAAAAGCAGTTTGATTATTCACTTCAGAAAAAGTGGTATCCCAGTTTTAAGATCCTGATTCTGGACAGGAATATTAAGGGACAGATGCAAGGTTCTCATCCAATTTCTGATTCGGACAGAGCTAAATTTCTTCTCCTTTTGGGGGGGGGGGTTCTCAGACTGTGTGAGCCAGTGTTTTCAGTGGGAGAAAATGGGTTTCTTGGTACCACCAGAAAGCACTAAGCTGTTACAGAAGGAATGTCTAGAACCTTCTCCCATTCCTCCAGTTCTTTCCATCTTGGAGGTAGTTACTGTCTGTAATTTTCCTTGATTGTCAGCAAACTGCCCCTAAAAAAGGTAGGATGTATTAAACTGATGCTTTTGCTAGACAACAGCTATAGGCTTGGGGAAAGAGTAACAATTGGTTCCAATTCTATTCCTAATTGTGAAAGTATTTTGTTTACAGCTTCTTGAGCGTCAAGTTACATACTTACAGTATGTGAATGACTGTAGATACTATTTGCAGGATTTTAGCCAGTGGTAATGTCCTTGCTACCTCTTCAGAACCTCCCAGTTGATAGAAAAAGGGATTTTAAAAGGTGGTTCTGCAATTTGTGGGTAACTGATCTATTTCACGCCGTCCAATGCAGATGTGTTCGAACATTATTGCACCAGGAAGTTCAAAAACTGATAATAGTGAAGCCGCAAAACACTGACCCCCCCCCCCCCCAGGGAAAATCAGTGGCCTATTTTCATGGCTTTGCTATTTCTTCCACTGTGGTGCGATCTCAAAGTTGGTATATTTAAGTAGGGGGGGGTGTGGGGGCAAAGCCCCCCACATTACTGTGTTTAAAATGTACGTGTGTGTTTGTACTGGAACAGCAAATTTTTTTCCCTGGGGAAAAATTTCTGTTATGAGTGTTCGTACTACTTGCATTTTTAACTTCCCGGTTCGATATTCACTTAGTCTGTCTGACTTATTGCAGTTAGACTACGTGATGTAAACTTATGGGTGGGTAACAAGTCTATGCCACTGAGTTTACAGTAGTGCATGTTTTGGATCTGAGAAGGGCAGACCTGCAGAATTTAATGGATTGTATAGTTGTGAACAGTGTGATCAATAAGAACATTATGCATTGTCCCACTGTAGGAGATGTAAATGTTTTTAGTTTTAGGAATTTGCCGACTACTTTAACTCGAAAGAGTATAGACTAATCTTAAAGCAAAGTAATTGCATTGGTGGTAGGAATGAGGTTCCCATTGTCCTGTTTGCAACTAAGTTGCCTAACCTCTTAACCATGCAAAGACCATAGCTTTTTTTTAAAACTGTAATGGCTGCATATCTAAATTTGAAATTATCAATACAGAGGAGAGCTGAAGTGGTTATCTCAGGAAGTTTCATCACCCTGGTATATGAACAGCATCATTACCTAGGTGTGTCTAGTTGCCAATATTTGAAAAACATTCTTGTTAAAACTATACAAACTTCTAGCTTCCAGGTTTCATAGGCTGCAACAATCTCTATACAATTCATCTAATATTCAGAATACTGATCTGTTTATATGAACAGCAAGAACTGCCCAAATCCCACCACATTAATTTAACATGAATGCAAAACATTTATTTTAAAATCCTTTTTAGATGGCATACTAGTCCACGCCATTACAGTTGCATTCAAGTACAACAGTACAGCCAATAGACACTATAAAGCTTTTCTTAAAGAAAAAATTTAGCATTTGCACGAAGTAAAGGTACAAGTGAAGCAGACATGGTAAATGGCCTTTGTGGTTGAAATTAACCCTTTAATCACAGAACACACTTGCTGAGCAACACTGGCCATGAGTGGAAGGGGTGTGAATAGAAAATGTTCAACTAAAGCTCTCTACCTTCAGATTTGGTGGTAGTTCTTTTCTGATTTCTCCATCTTTTGGGTTTCTAAGTCCATAATGGGAATGGACCTCTTTCCTTAGTCAAAGTATGATTTAAAGTTCATGAAAGTAGCTACTATGTGAAACCTCCCATGCCCCTCGTAGAGTAGGGGAAGTTCTCTGGTGCCCAGGTCAACTTTCCCCTAGTAACAATACCAACACGTACAAATCATGCTGTGCTTAACTTTACCGGGTGACAAAGCTAGCCACACAATTGCATTTCCTGCCTTAAATTCCAATGGCTGAGTCAATTCGGACTGTAGTTCCAACATTGAGTAAAAGCCACCAACAGTTTTGATCACTTTCCTTTATAAATCCATTTTGGCTTGCAACCTGTCAAAGGTACTACACCGCTTCTTGGTTCTGAAACTGATGTCTGCCTTTTGCTTCACTATATGCATTTCATCAGTGCAGATGTGCTTTAATCAATTGCTCCAAAGCCTTATAAATACTTTGTTCTAACTTTAGTTTAACAATGTGGTCTTTGCTTTGTACTACACTGTGCGTTAAGCGCACATGATGTGCTAAATGAGTTTGTTACTCTAAGCCTTGTACCTCTTTAACCAGATTCCTAAACCAGTCCTCTACAAAAACAGAACCCTCTACTCCTTTTTCCAGCTTTGAGATCATGTTTTCTCAGTCCATTCGGTTTCCAAAACCAGTTTACTTTTTGAGCAGAGAGAGATATGGAGGAGGTAATGAGTGTATCTGAAATATCTTAAACGTGGCGATGACTTGCCTTAGCCTACTGTCCCTAACACACTGGTTCCCCTCTTATTTCTGCTGGTCCAGCTGTTCTTACTGATGCTATTTCTGTCCCAAGATCTTGTCTAGTTTGCCCCATCCTTGTGCTTCAGCACTCAAATGGTTGCTGCAAGCAAATGTATAAAAACTAATAAAATATCACTCTACTATAATTGCTTGGTTTGCAGCTATCAAGCTTTATTAATCTGTCTTAACAGCACTCCCATAATTTTAACAAACCCAAGTTTGATATAAAGTTTTACCAGGAACATCTGTTTTCTCATTACCTGTTTTAAAGAATGTACTTGTGGTGGTGGTGCTGCGGTAGCGTTGTCTCCTCACAGACGTTGCCAGTTCGATTCTCAGAGCGTCTTCTGTGTGGCGACATGCGTGAATGGGCGTTCCTTCACTGAAGGTTGTGCATTAGGCCCAGCAAGTCAGCATGTAAAAATCTACTGCCAATCATTGGCGGACCAGAGTTCCTCTGTGGTGACCCCTAACCGGGGAAAAACAAAAGACGCAGCAACTTTAGCAAAAAAAATCCTATTCAGCCAAAATTGCCCGTGCATGCAAGACTGAATTTTGCAGCAACTACAGTAAGGAAGGACATTAGTTTGTAAAGTAGTTGTGCAACTTCAACTTGCCAGAACAGTAGATGTTCAGTGCTGCAGTAGCCTTGGCTATATATGGTTATATCCTGTCAAGGACACCTTCTGTGCACCCAAACATTCAAGCTGAGCTGATGGGACAAGTTTAGGTGTGAAGCCCTTCAGAGCTTTCCTGCCAGTAAAGTGGGCTGAGCCCAGAAAGGGCAATGCTAGGAATAAATGTCCACACCTTGCCATAAAAAGGGTGGGTGGGTGGAGGGAAGGATCAGCTACTGCCATAATGATCATTTGAACAGCTACTGTTCTGGTAAGCTCAACTTACACAACTGTATTCATATTTATCACTGCTGCAGTTGCCATAACTATATGGGTAGTTTACCATAGCGAACTATTTGGGGGGAGGAAGGGCCCAGGATCCCCTGGAGAATGGTCCTAGCAAAACATCTAGACAAGGTTGTAGTGCTTTGTAAAAGTATGTACAGAGGATGAAGTAGCCACTTCTAGAATCCAACTCTTTCCAAAAAGCTGGAGTGAAGCCAAGGTCCTTGTAGAGTGGGCTTTATTCCTGCCTGGAGTAGATTATTCATGGTGAGAATAACAAAAGGTAATAGCCTTGGACAACCATTTGGAAGTAGTCTGACACAGGTTGTCCTTTCTTACCTTCACAAGGTGGGAACAATTGATCTGAATGACTTTGACAACTGCAGTATTATCTTGACAGAACTGTGGACATTCAAGGTATGCCATATCCTTTCTCCCTCATTTTAGGTTCAGGAAGGAAAACCATGATATGGACGCTTATAGTAAACGGCGTAAAATTGTTTCTGAATGAAACCCTGTTTGTGTGCAAAATGTGGTAGGGTTGACTGTCCATAAGAGCTTGTACCTTTTGATACCCTTTTTGCAGAGGTCAGAGCAATCAAACTTTTCCATGTTACCCTCTAGTCAGTTAGGGTGGGGTGAGGAAATTGCCATGGATACATAGGGTTGGAGGTTGCAATTGGCCATCTTTCATCTCTCCCTAGTTCATACTGGCTTTTAAAAGTCCATATTACACTTGCAGTATAACCAGAGTACTGCAGCTTTGTGTGTGGTCAACTTGATGCCTGTAGCAACTGTTTGCTACAGTTGAATACATAAACTATTTGTTTTCTTGTCTTTAACAAAGACACGAGCACCATATAACTCCATGCAGGCAGGGTATAAACTGTAGCAACTGTTTGCTGTAGCAAGCAGTGTGCTACAGTTTAAAAGCAATTTAAAATGTATAGGGAACTGGAGCAGAAGGTGGATCAGATGTGGGGGATGAATGGGATCTGAATGGTTGGGTCAGGAAGGGGGTTGCATGTTATGCATCTGGCCACCTGGTTGGTGTGCCAGTAGAAGGAACAGCAGTGTTTTTTGTAGCTGGGGTGGGGGGGCATGGATCTGAATGTAGTAAGCCAATCTCTAAAGTGTAGACAGCAACTTAAGTGTTTGCTGTTCTACTTGAGTTGAGGGAGTGGGATGCTAGTTTGTGATCCTGGCACATGGCATTTAGCTACATTCTGCCTCAAGTCAAATTAGCTGGTTCAAATGGAGCAAGTGTTGGTTTCTCTCACACAATTAAGATTCCAAAGAGGAACCACCAGTTTAACTGCAAGACTAGAGAACTAGTGTTGAATGGGTGCTGGTTGTGTTGGCACAAACTAGAAAAGCGTTTTCATTTGCCAATATGATTTTCTATTAACAGCCTTTCTTGCCTCTAGTACCTTCTGCACCTTCTCAGAAAACAGGTGCCTAAAAGGAATTAACCCCATCCAGGCAGTCAATTGACTCTCTCAGGGTGCATCAAACACCCCTATTTGTGTGACTAGATTCATTCACTGAGGAAGCTTGTGGTAATTGACCCGGATTCCCAAAAGGGAGTCACCACAGTGGTCTTGGGGGATTCCTTCTGAATCTTCCGAGGTACCCTGAATTAGTGGAAATGGTGAAAAGGCATACAGGAACATTCCTGTCCAAAGAAAACTTCAGTCTACAGGGTTTTTGCATGGAGTCCTGGAACAGAATTTTGCCCCCCCCCCCCTTTTTTTCCCCTCAGAGTAATGAATCAACCTGCAGGGTCAAAGTGCATGCAAATCTAAAAAGTTAATTGTTCAAAAACTCAAGTGAAACTACCACAAGGAAACATGACAAGGAAGTCCTTTCCCAAACCATGATTTCCACCTTTATTTCACCACTATATTCTTTGGAGAACATGGCACTTCAGCAGGGACACTTTTTTTGTTTCTGTAAGCCATGAGATTTAATTGGTTCCCCAACCATGGGGAGTGGATTTACATCCATGACTTTGTTTTGAAGGCACTATTTGTTTGGTTCTTTGTTTACACCTTGTGTACACTGCAATGCATGCTGTTTGGTATACAATGTGCGACTTGCAACTAGCTATTCATACACTAAATGCACTGTGTGTTTTATAAGGAGCTGCAAAGTATTCCATAGGTGAGGATGAGTTGCAAATAAAGGAATATAGACCTCTCCAATGTTAATTGTGTTGGCAGGGTCTGGTTACCACATCAGAGTATACTCAGCATGCAAAACCTTGATTTAAGAATGTAATGGCTTCTGCTTCGGTATCCATTCTGGGCCATGGGTAGCGTACTTGGGCAACCCACTTAACAAATCCATCTTGTTTCAGCTGTAATTTGAGCTCAAACATGGCTGAATTCCAATGACCTGTTTAAAATGTACCAAAGACATCAAACTGAACAGTAATCCAGGAACTGCTTGTATAATTCGTACCTCCATAGCAATGAGTGCTTCAGACTAAAGTTACTCATGAACTTGTTAAGCTTGATGCAAAATTTGTCATGTGATGGTAATCAACCAGTCAAGCAAAAACATGATAGCACCACCAGATGGCTGTCCCCACCATGCTGGGGATACCCAGTGGGGGAAGTGAATGGGTACAGGTCTAAGCATCATGCTGGCCTAGAGGGATAAAGCCCCGACTATTTTATATTTGTTGACTGGGAATGTCTGGCTGAGCCAAAGCCCTTTTTCAACAGAGGCCCAGGGAGAAAAGCTCCAGTACATACTTAATAACCATATGGTACAAGTTACAGGTTTAAAAAAACATGGTAGAATTGTAGATTTTCACAAATATTTTACAGGTGGAGTTGCAGCAAAATTGGTTTAATAGTTTAAAATAAAGCAGAAGTGATAAACAAATTAAAGGTAAATGCAAAAAAAAAAATACATTTTATGAACATTTACAGGAGGATGTCTATTCAGAGGAGTTTAAGGAGTGGGAAGGTGTAGGAAGACGAGGCCCAGGCAACTATGGGCCAGCCAACCCAGGTTTGATTAGTGGCTCCAACTGATGCAGTGTGGAGGGATTAGTAGGTTCCTAGATTAGGCTAATGACTGAAGAGCCTTTACAAGCCTAGTCAATATAATACAATTCTGCCCTCTATCTGGGCCAAGATGGCATGGATTTGTGCCTATGCCTTCAGTATTTAAGATTTTAGATTTCCTTTGTCCATAAGGGACATAGGTGCCACCCTAGCTGTGAATTTGTGATTCTCCATTCCTTGATCCAAATTGGTCTTGATAAAGGCCAGGGAAGGGACACATGAGATGAATAAGAAGCCTATTTCAAAAAATCGGTCTCCCAAGACTTGTATCTCTCGTGTTTTGTGATTTGCCAACTGTTTAGAACCATAGAACAGAACACTTGTACTGTTTGTCTTGTGGATATGTAGTGGTTCCATCAGGGCTGGATTTGTGGGGGCCTTGTAGATCTGACTTGGGTCACCCCTTAATAGCTTATAGGAGGCAGACTGAGCCCTTTCCTTTTACTCTATCTGCATTGGATATGTTAACACCCTGTATTTTCTTGGTGAACATCTGAGGTTGCTCCAGGTGTTGACTACTAGTCAAGGACATTCCAAATGGCCCTCTAAGAGGGCAATATGCTGTGTACAGTGGGACTACAATCTCCTGGATCTGGATGCCTTACCTTTATTTGAGCTGTGCCACACAGGACTTCCTCACCACTGTGGACATATGACAGTAGCATGAAGTTTGACCTGTGTCCCTAGATCCCTCATCAGAGTCTACTGTTGTGTGTTAATATTGTAATTAGCAAGGTTATGATTTCCCAAGGGGTACAGTAATGCATTTCTTTGAAAAATTGCTTGAAACTAATCACTTGCCTGATTTAGACCCTCCTGAAGGATATCTACATCTATGGGGATTCAGTGATTGCCCTGGCTTGCAGTTATTGGCAAACCCACTGTCCTTCCATATTGCCCTTGGTGTCAAGTACATTCCAAACTGGAGTGGTCCCAGCACCGAGCCCTGTAACATCACTAGTAACTGGCCTCTTACTGGAACTGGATTCACCCACTTTAACTGCGTGTTTTGTCCATGAGCTAACTAGCTCACCATATGGTGATATAGGGATATTGCCCACTTTTTTGTGAGTTTAGAGAATTCTCCAATGCCTTGGCAAGGTTGAGGTAGGTGGTATGTAATATTTTTTACTCTCATCCATGGCCTTGATGACTTTCCTCAATCCACCAGCCTTGGTAGGCATGACCTCCCTTGACAAAGCTGAACTGCGTTGGGTCCAGTGTTTGAAGGTTTCCTATGGCATTTGTCATCTCCATGATTCTATTTATGGCCTTACAAATGAGGCTAGTCAAGCTTATGGGTCTAATTTCCCAGGTCAGTTGCTTGTCCTCCCTTGGGCAGAGGGATGAACATAGCTGTTCTCCATTCTCAGGACACAAAGCCTGTCCAGAGGCTTTGCTTAAATAGTGATACTTTTGGGCCTAATAGGTCTTTAAGCTACTTAAGAGGCAGCCTGGTGGTATATTGGGTCCCACTGAAGGTATGTTTTTAGCTGGAGTGCAGTGGCAACTTGTTCATTGACAGAGGAGTGCTGGAGGGTATTTCTTGGGAGAGAACTGGTGATGGGGAAGTGAGAAATTTGGCTGAATGTATTGGCCGGTAGATTCATCTTCTGCCTGTGTGGTAGATGCCATCTATAATTCTGTGCATTGTGTTGCCATTTAAAATTGTGGACATAACTGAAAAATGCCTTGGTTATCCTTCAGCTTTGAAGGCTAACTTTCTTGGTCTGCTTTGAGACTGGACTAGTGCCCTGACTTGTTTTATACTAATGAGACTTGCTTCTGTGTTGTGTACATTCTCTTATTTCTCAACAGGATTTATTTGACACTTGTTGATCGGGAATAGAGAAAAGTTGAAGTATTACATACACCATAAACATGTTTACAAACAGTACAGTATACATGAAGTAATAAAACCTTTCTCGGATCCCACTTCCAAGTGGGGAAAAGAAGGGAGGGAAGTAAATATGACTAGTGGGGAATTTTATTGAAAAAAGGTATTGGGAATTCAGAGTTCTGTGGCTAGAATGAAGTATGAATTGAGAAGGGGCTGTATGCAATGGGGATGTTCTTCGTGCATACAGCTGCAGTCATTACACTTGGGTTATCCTGCCGTCAGGTGGGTCCACAGTCGGCCGAATTCCAAAGTCTAGGTCCGGTGTTGGTTGTAGTCTCTTCTTCCCTGACATCAGTGTGGCAGGGGTATAAAAGAGGCAGCCGTCGCCAGTTTCTTCAGTCTTTCTTGCCGCGCGGTGCCTGAAGCAGAAGCAGTTCGCAAGTGCCGGTCAGCCAGCTCCTGAGATTTATGAAAGTGTTTCAGCCGAAGTCTTCTATAAAGCCAAGTACCCCGTTGGGGAAACTTCTTGCCTCTGACCGATGTCAGACAAAGTTAATAATTGCATTTCTTGTGGGAAGCAAATATCGCATAAGGATTTCCACTCTTACTGTATACCTTGCTTAGGGCCAGACCACGACGTCTCGGCCTGTAGTTTTTTGTGCTAGGTTTAACAAGCGCACTAAGCGCCGGGCAGAGTTTGCCCTTCATTACTTTGGCAAAAAATTTAATTATACCATGTCGGACATCCCAATGCCTGTTTTAGGTAAAAAAAAAAAAAAAAAATGCAAGGATAAGGACAGACACCTGAGGCCTGCTCAGAGTACTGATACCATGCTAAGGCCAACTACCAGTTCTCCGGTTCTCATCGAGGCACCTACGCAGCCCCTGCTAACCAATGACCCTACTCTTGCTAACCAATGACCCTACTCTACCGGCGTCTTCAGTACCTGAGGCCGCAGGTTCCTCTGCCTCCATTCCCACTGCAGGTACCGATGTCACTCTTAGTGGTGAAACGGAAAGTTTACCGAGGCCTGCCACTTCGGAAGGTGTTTTCAGGCCTTCCACCTTTTCCATCAAATCCATCAAATCGTTCACTAAGTGAAAAACTCCTATGAAATCTAAAAAAACAGGTTTTCAGTCTGCCCCTCAAGGCCCATGTCTAAAACACAGATGCTTAAAATGGCTGAGGATTTGATCTCACTTATCAGGGGTTCTCAAACCCCCTCAGACAAAAGACCCAGGCTGGAGGAAGACTCTCCTTCCTCAGACCAGATTTCTATTGCCTCGGACCTTTCTGAGGACCAGGATTACGCCTACTCCCCTTTTGAAGATTCTGATGCTGAAGAGTCCATTCCCTCCATCCCCCCCCCCCCAGAGGATCTCTCTTTTGGGAAAACCCTGCATACACTGAGAGCACTTCCATTGGGAAGGCCAAGATTACTCAGATTCAAAGAAAAGGCACAGGGAATTTCTGCTGCTTCCCCAGCATAGGCCACTGGCTATTCCTCCAGTCTTAGATATTTTGGATGATGTGTACGCAGAAGCCAGTCTTAATCCAGACTCTTTACCCCCTGCCCCAGTAAAGCCAGATGGATATTACTGGGTTCCGGATTCACACCAGTTTCTTTATAAAAGCCCTACTGCTGACCCAGAAACTATTTCTCAGGGCCCCAAAGGGATTAAGGCCTCTACTGCTAAATATCCTTTACCTTCAGAGAGATTCAAGATCATTAGAAAGGTGGGGGAAAAAGATGTATACATCAGCCTCTTTAACCATGAGGGCATTAAAGTACCAGCAGTTTTTACTATCTCAGCTGAAAAACAAAATGACACAAGCAGAACAACCAAATTTGAAAGAGTTGCAGGATTTGTTGCATGGAGCAGAACAAGTGGGGAAGCGTACCTTAGTGTGGTTTTGATGCTTTAGAAGCCTCATGCAGGGCTGCTGTCACAGGGTCTGTCATACGTAGACATGCTTGGCTCAGAGCAAACCCTACCAGATCATGTCAAGGCAAAGTTGTTGGACGCACCACTACAGAAAGATGCATTATTCGGTGTTAAGGCCGAAGAGGTACTAAAGAAAATGGAGGAAAAAGTGAAATCTATGCAGACAGTTGAAGATTTCTTGCAGGTGCAGCCTCCATGCTTCAGCAGAAATTGGCCTTCCAAAAATTGGTCCTTTCCAGCCACGGACAGACCTCAAAGGGGCAGATACAGACGCCCAAGGGGGGGGTAGAGGACCACCACAAGGATCTTAGAGGTAAGCAATGGCAAGCTCCAGGCCCTAGAGGTGGAGAAGACTGGCCACAGGCATTTAGAAAACAGATGCAATGACTTTCCCTAAGCCTGCCAAACAAAACTATTATGGCAGCACCTTTGGGTGGAAAACTAGGCTTATTTTCAAACTGGCACATTGTTACAAAGGACAAATGGATTCTGGAAATTGTAGACAGAGGCTACAGGTTCCACTTTCACACACTTCCAAAAATGAGAGGCATGCCAAACCTGCCACAAAATCAGTGGGCAGAGGCACAAAAGCAAGTCTCAGCTCTCGTGGATACGAAAGCAATTGGAGGTACCTGCAGAAGAACAAGGTCAAGGTTTTTATTCAAGGCTATTTCTGGTACCAAGGAAGGACAAAGACTGGAGACCCATCTTTAGACCTATATATTCTAAACACATATCTAGAGGTACCAAAATTCAAGATGCTCACATTACAGCAGCTTCTTCCCATGCTGGGCAAGGAGTCTTGGCTGGTAACGTTGGACCTCAAGGAGGCATACCTACATGTCCCTATCAGACAAGATTGCAGAAGATACCTCTGATTTCTTTCAGGTTCAACCCATTATCAATTCTCTGCACTGCCCTTTGGCTTATCTACTGCACCCAGAGTATTTACGAAATGCCTGGCATCAGTAATTGCTTTCTGCAGAAAACGAGGAATACAAATCTACCCATATCTGGATGACTGCCTGATCCAAGCGGACAGCAAGGATACTCAGCTGCAGCATCTGGCTTTTGTAATACAACTATTAAACTGCCTGGGGTACACAGTGAACAAGAAGAAATCAACACTAATACCCTCTCAACAGATAATTTTCCTGGGTGCCAACTTAAATACAATGACTCAGATGGCTTACCTCACGCCAGAGAAACAAGTGCAACTGTCTCAATACTTCAACAAAATGGCAACTTTAACCAGGCAACTTTAACCAGGCTAACTGCAAGGAAATTCCTGCAGGCTCTGGGGTTTATGGCATCTTGCATCCTGCTACTACCCTTTGCAAAGCTGCATATGAGGAAACTACAATGGTACCTAAAAAGCTTATGGTCTCAACACAGCCACAGCTTGGAAGCAATTTTACCACTTATTCCATGTCTTCAAAAGGAATTCCTGTGGTGGGCTCGAGCATGCCAAAGAAACATGGGTCTCACTTTTTGTATACCACAAGCAAACCAAATCATCACAACAGATGCCTCAGACTATGCCTGGGGAGCACACATGGCAGATCAGTGCATCCAGGGAAAATGGAACCAAAACCAAATGCACCTACACATCAACCAAAGAGATGCTAGTTGTGCAAAATGCTCTTATGACTGTCAAGGACCTTCTGCATCCAGGACCGCTTCTAATACGGACAGACAACACCACAGTCATGTGGTACATAAACAGGGAGGGACACATTCCTACCCCCTGTGCAGGCAAGCTATGACCCTGTGGAACACAGCATTGGAATTGCAAGTTCAACTACAGGCACAGTTCCTACCAGGAAAGGAAAACACCCTGGCAGACGGCTTAAGCAGAAATATGACAGACCCTCACGAATGGGAAGCTGCATCCTCAAGTCTCAATGATAACTCGGGCATGGGGGCAGCCAGACATAGATCTATTTGCTACACACAAAAATTGCCAGATGGAAAAATTCTGCTCAAGGACCTATCATCCCAAGGTCTGGAAAGTGGACGCACTCTTTTTTTCAAATGGACAGCATTGACAGTCTATGCTTTTCCGCCTCTGCCTCTACTGACCAAAGTTCTACTAAAAACCAAGGCAGAGAGACCACAAATGATCCTCATTGCTCCAGACTGGCCACGACAGCACTGGTATCCTCTCCTAAAGAACCTGTCACATTCACCACCATGGATCCTACCACAGGTTCCTCTTCTGTTGTCACAGCACAAGACCCTTCACAGCTAGCTCAAAACTCTGAATATAGCTGCATGGAAAATTCCTTAATTTGCCAACAGTCTCTCCTCTCCAAGGAGGTACAGAAAGTCATCCTGGAAGCCAGGAGACCCTCTACTAGAAAAACCTACCCTGCCAAATGGAAACGCTTTTGTTCCTGTAATCAAGCAAAGGGCCAGAATCCTTGGGTAATGAATATACCCCAGATCTTACAGTACCTAGCTGAAATGTTAGTGGCCTTTCCTTCTCCTCCAAGATCCATGCTTCAGCACAATACAACATGGATCCTCCTTTATTCTCGCATCCTCTATTAAGGCAGTTCCTCCAAGGGGCAAAAAATATAAAACCACCACGGAAACTGCCAGCTCCACCTTGGGACCTCCAACTTTGTATTGGAGAAGCTAACACTACCTCCTTTTGAGCCAGCCTCCTCAGCACAGCTACAATACTTGTCATGGAAAACAGCCTTGCTTCTGGCTATTACCTCAGCACGCAGAGTTTTGGAGCTACAGGCCCTCATGGCTGTGCCTCCATTCATCATCTTCCATCAGGGCAGGGTCTCTTTACGAACCAACCCTACCTTCATGCCGAAGGTAGTATCCAGTGTGGCTTTGAATCAGACTATTCATTTACCTACCTTTTATCCTAATCCACAGAACAAAGGGGAGCGGCTACTCCACTCCTTGGACATTCACAGGCAACTTTGCTACTACTTGGACAGAACAAAGTCATTCAGGAAATCTGAGCAACTCTGTGTCCTATGCCAACAGATGCTAAAGGAAAAGCAATTTCCAAACAAAGTATTTCAAAATGGATAGCCCACTGCATATGCTTTTTATGGATAGCCCACTGCATATGCTTTTGTTACTCTTCTCATGGAAAACCAGTGCCTGTATACATCAGATCCCACTCCACCAGGGCCTCAGCAGCTTTCCTCAGGGGGGTCCCTACCAAAGACCTTCTGGAAGCAGCTACTTGGAGTTCAGTACACGCTTTCTCCAAGCATTACCACCTGCCACTTTACTCAAAATCTAGAGCGGGCTTTGCCACAGCAGTCCTGCAGGGCATTTTGGCCCCCCCTAATTCAGCTTAGTACCAACCACCCTTACTTAGCTTTGGGATTCTACCCAAGTGTAATGACTGCAGCTGTATGCACGAAGAACATAGTACACTTGTACCTACCATAAATGTAGATGTTCGAGTGTGCATGCAGCTGCAGTCCAGGTTAACCTCCCTCCATCCCTTCTTAAGACTAGAACTAGGTTTTTTACAAACACCTTTAACATAACACCTATTTGGGGTACTCCTTTATGGTGTATTTGCTTGCAACTACTGTCTTTGATTTATCTCTTATGTATGTTTGCATAACATTATGTATTGCCTTCCTTTCTGGGGGCACCTGACATCTGGGGCAAGAAAAACTGAAGAAAATGGCGTCTGCTGCCTCTTATACCCCCTGCCGCACTGACGTCGGAGAAGTCATGACAACAGATGCCGGACCTAGACTTTGGAATTCGGCCAACCGAGGACCTGCCTGACGGCAGGGTAACCCAAGTGTAATGACTGCAGCTGTATGTGCACTCTTAACATCTACATTTATGGTAGGTAAAAACTGTACTGTCAGGTGATTTAAGTTCACGTTGGGTTTTTTGTTGTACAACAACCTATTCGAACCAGGGGTCCACCAGGTTCGATTGCAGTTTTAATCTGGGCTTATTTCAGTTTGGTACTAACATTTCTGTGCAGTTTGTGGATGTACAGGTCTTGTATACTCCTGCATAGATT
Source organism: Protopterus annectens (assembly GCF_019279795.1). NCBI lineage: Eukaryota > Metazoa > Chordata > Ceratodontiformes > Protopteridae > Protopterus > Protopterus annectens. The sequence continues at coordinate 41,899,993 of NC_056748.1, read as the reverse complement.
TGTTTTCTGGATTTGGGGGAGCTTGGGATCTAGCTATGCTGTCATTTAATGGGACTTTTTTGCCTTGGAAAAAATTTTTTTTTTTGGTTTGGTAGGGGGGGGGGGTGTCTAACAGGATAATCTCTAGGGATATCACTTTGTGATGTCATCTTACTAGTGAGGACATCGCACATGGCAGGGGGTGCAGTGCAGTCTCATTTGTGAATACCAGATCTAGGATATTTGATCCCCTGGTGGGAGTGCAGATCAGCTGTTCAAGGTATATGAATTAGCAGTTGAAAAAAATCTTTGAACTTGTATGTTGGTGGCAATGTATGCCTCCCAATTATTGTAGGGGTAGTTAAAAAAAAAAAAAAAAAAAAAAAAAAAAAAAAAAAACCCACGAGTGATGTAGAGCTGGATGGTGAGTGATTTAATTCCAGGTATATGTAAGTTTCCTGGTTCATGGAGATGGACATGTAGCTAGTAAACATATGGTAATCAATTTTCCCAATGATGGACATGGAGTGGCTCAAGTATGTCATACTGGGTGACATTGTCATTGACTCTGTGGTGCAGCAGTTAACATTGTTGCCTCACAGCAAGAGGTTTTTGGTTCTATTCTCAGCTGGGGTGCCTTCTGTGTGGAGACTGCATGTCCTTGTGTTCATTGTGCATTTCCTCCCACATTTTAAAGATGTCTGGAGTGTTTCTCCCTGGGCCTCTGCTGAAAATGGGCTCTGTCCCAGTCAGGGCTCGTACCGGTCTGTAACACATCCAGAGTTAATTCTGGTCTCTATATAGTGCAATGTGATATGTTTCCAGTCCTTTACACCCACAAGGACTGGGGTCATACTTGCACTTGTGGGGGTAAGTGACCAGAGTGCTTGGATGATTTGCTGAATCCTGGCCCCTGACAGGCTGAAACCTTCTTATCCAGCCTAAGGGGACATTAGTGTCTCATGGAGTAATGTATGACCAGAATGTTGGGTTGTGAAATGTTTTCTCCTTATTGGCTTGGTATTTTGACAATGAGATGTGGCTTTGTGCTGGTAAATGCCTTGTTTATGTACATGTAGAGTTTGAGGACTGCACCCAAGAAGCCTTTTAAAGTTTGTGTAGGTTACAGGTGAACACCTCTGCATATGTAGGTCTGTGTGTATGGCCTTTGGGTGCGATGAGTGGTGTCTGTGACAACATATTGCATTCTGCCTGTATGCAAGTCTGACCTCCAGTGACAATGTAAATCTCTCTTGTACTGTTTGAGAATTAGGTGGGTCAGTGGTCCATTGCTACAGTGGGTCAGTGGTCCATGTCCAATCTGAAAATAGATGGTTGGAAAGTGCCCATCCATAGTTGCAAGTCTCCCTATACTTCAGAGGGATATGAGTGAAGGGAGTTTATAACTGGACAAAGGGGGGGGGGTGTTTGCTTGCTTCAGCTAACCTAGCCACTGCTGCCCAGCACCCAAACCAGATGCATTTTGAGCAGTGATTAGTCCTGGGTGCTGTGATTACTTTGTGCTTCTCACCATGCAGACGAGTTGCCTGGTGTACTAAATCACTGCGGTAGAAGTCTGGAATTTTTTTATAGGGAAGTTAAGTTTAGGTTGCGTATACAAAGCACTAGTAACCACTGCTCTGAACAGCAGCTTCATTTTAACAGTGAGCTTGTATATGCTCAAAGCCAGTTATGTCAAGCCACAGGCCAATCAGGCAAGCACATTCCAGCTAAGATTGAAGTCAGCTGTCTTGCCACACTTTGACCCTCTTGATGTAAAAATGACTGGTTTGGAGCCAAAGTGTTGATCAGCAAACAGATGCCTGCAACTAACTTGACAAATTAGATATGTTGTAATTCAGTAAAGAGCAGAATGGGTGTATCTGTCCTGGGAGGCAACTTGGTGGTGGTCCCTAAGGGGAGCTGTTCTAAAGAAATTTGTCCTCTAATGAGGAGTATTGGGAGCAGTGGATAGGGCACATTATATATACACACACATGCCAGATGGAAGCAAATATGGCAAATCCTCCAAAGATCCATGACCACTTTCTGGAACCCCTGAAAGTATGGGACTGGGGTAGAAGGGAGGTTGGTAGACCACAAGGGACTGTGGGACACTGGAAGCCCAGCTGGTCATAGAAGCAAGAGGACCAAAACATCTTTTAAAAAAAAAAAAAAGGGTGAGGTATAATGGTGATGCACTGGGGGTGGGGTGGGGCATAATGGTGATGCACTGGGGGTGGGGTGGGGCATAATGGTGATGCACTGGGGGCGGGGTGGGGCATAATGGTGATGCACTGGGGGCGGGGTAAGTAGAACCCAGGAAACATTCTTCAGATGTTTTCTTAGCAGCTGGGAGCTTCAGACATTTCAGATTATAAGTGTTCCTTTTAAGATCTTGAGTGATCTTTAAAGACTGTATCAAATATTTCCACCTTTATATTCCAAATACAATGACAGTTTAGCAAACATGAAATTGTTGCACCATTCAGTTTTTCAATTTCATACAGTCAAGTTGTGTATCTAATTGTATTCAGTAAGGATATCCATTGGCACATGTCACCTATGGTCAAAGGTAAACTCTTTATCAAACAGCAAATTTCCAAATGTTCTTAAATTCAGTTTTGAGAAACCCTTTTGGCTTTGCCTTTGATGCTGTCATTTAACATGCCACTGTTCCATTGCAGTGTCTTTATCTGAAAAAAGTGTGCCAGCATACACCAGATTACACTATTCATCTACACTAGCCAAACAACATTTTGTTGGCTTGGGTTTGGTGGTCTTGGAATCCTTTACAAGAGCTAATTCAAGGATTAAATTCCTTAGAAATGCACAAAACTCACTAGCAATGATTTGTAATGCACACTGTAAGAACACCAAATACACCATTAATGGTGAAATTTAACATATGAACAAAATCAAATGTGAAGCTGAAGTCTAATAGTAATTGACCAGTCCAAGAAAGTGTTTCTGTACCCATGAATAAAATATGAAATTATGCATCGATCACCCAGTGAGTGTTCTAGATCTTCCAATTTTGTCAAACTAGTCTTTCAAACCCATTAGGTGTATCTAGTGGGAAGATTCTATTAGCATGCTCCTGTTCAATGACTGATTTTATTTTTTCCCCCTTTTCCCTCCAATGATTTAATGCAGAGGAGTGGTCTTTCTCCCTCTCCCCCTCCTCCCAATATGGTAAGCTCTAGATGCATCATGGTCTCTAACAAAGCATTACAGGGCTAGCTTATTAAATGTTTTGAGACCTTGGAAGCCTGGGTGACCCAATATAAAAACTTAACATTCATGATGCCCAAGCAAGGTAGGGGCCAATCTTCACCAAATCCTAGCTGCTTGCAACATTTTATACATCCAGCGACACAGTATTTAAAGATGCAGCTTTCTGCATAAAGTGCAGCTTCCTTAAGAGCACTGACACCATAGTCAGTCCAGGGCTGGTGTCTCCCTCTTTCTCCAGATCTCCAATAAGACTCCCCAGTGGCACAGCTATAAAGTTGAGATCTCAGCTGAGTGGCCAAGACCTCCAGCATCCACGGCCCAGCCAGTGCTTCATGTCCCTCCCCAAGTAGCTCTCGCACACTTTTTTTTTTATACACACACCTGGGAAAGTCTGGCACAGGTTTACTAGCTATGCCCCCTCTATAATTTTCCCTAATTTCTGGATTTCCCCATGATTGTTTGAGATGTGCTTCTCAGTTATCTCTTGCTCTTGAACGCACCCAAGTCTTTGGGGTTTCTAATACCATGCTGGGAATGGACCCTATTCCCAAGTCAAAGTATGAGTACTCACGGTACTTGCAATGTGCCCAGAATTGACTCCTGCGATTCCTATGGCATTGCATATACTGGTAACCTATCTAAATATGACTAAAGTCTAAGACCTGTTGCTCCTACCACTAGAACTGTCTACATATCCTTCCAGATTGACCTCCTTTCTGCCTGCAATTCCTAGTATTTTATGACTTGCATCTCTGACACTGTAGTTACTGAGTGTAGCAGTTTCAATGATCAATGTTACTTTTTTGGTGGAATACTATATTTGGTGTTGCTCCTACCACTAGAACTGTCTACATATCCTTCCAGATTTACCTCCTTTCTGCCTGCAATTCCTAGTATTTTATGACTTGCATCTCTGACACTGTAGTTACTGAGTGTAGCAGTTTCAATGATCAATGTTACTTTTTTGGTGGAATACTATATTTGGTTTTCTCACATCTGTTTTTTCAACTGTTGGTAATGGGTGATCTATGTAATGAACTTCATTCTCTGTTCTTTGTGGTTCAGGTTTGCAATGTTTCTCACCTAATGCAGAGGAGTGAAATACTAGGAATTGCAGGCAGAAAGGAGGTCAATCAGGAAGGATATGTAGACAGTGGTGCCTCAACAGATCCTGGAAACTATCGCCCCATAAGCCTGACTAGCTTGGTCTGCAAAGCTATGGAAAGGATCATCATGGACCTCATAAATAAAGATATTGGGGACATACAGACACTGGATCCTACCCAGTTCGGCTTTAAGGGCAGATCCTGCCTCTTAAACCTGGTGGATTTCTTTGAAACTGTCACAAATGCCATTGACGAGAGGAAGGTAGTCCACGTAGCCTACCTGGACCTCGCAAAAGCCTTCGATACAATACCCCACTCTGGCATTATAGATAAGCTCACCAGCTTAAATATAAACCCCTATGTCACTAGATGGATTGCAAACTGGCTCAAGGACAGAACCCACATGGTTAGAATTGCTGGAGCCATGTCAGACTCCAAACCAGTTACAAGTGGTGTCCCACAAGGCTCAGACCTGGGACCTCTCTTGGGTATATATTTCTCGGAGGTACAGGCCAACACGGAAGGACTGTGGCTGACCAAGTTCACAGATGACTGCAAACTGGGTGCCATAATAGACTCTCCAGCCGATACAAGCATCCTCCAAAAGGGCCTCATAGAAACAGACAACTGGTGCCAGAGCCATGGCCTCAAGCTAAATGCCAAAGTGTATAGTCATCCCCTTTGGCAAAAAAGTGCCCACAAATTACCACATAGGTGGTAATCCATTTACTACAGAAGTAGTAATTGGGGACCTGGGGACCCAAGTTGATGTCAATCTCTCATTTGACAACCACGTGGCCAAAGTAGTTAGAAAAACATTTTATATAGCCCACCTAATCATGAAGGGATTCACATCTAGATCAGGGGAGGTCATTGTGCCTCTTTACTCATCCCTCATCAGGCCCATAATTGAGTACAATGCCCCTTTTGGGATGTACCTTACCAGACACCTGCAGCAACTGGAAAGACCCCAAAAGTACCTCACCAAGAGGACCAAAGGGCTCAAACAGATGCCATATGCTGCCCGGTTAAACTCCAGCTCTACTCAGTGGCATACCACCTGTTCAGAGGCGACGTATAAAGCCACGTACAACCTGGAATTAATGGACATGCTGCACCTCAGAAAATTCAAATCCCATCGAGCTACGTGCTCGAGAGACATGAACCTCAGCACTGAAATAAATAGGGCATGCTGGAGGGACAGATTCATAACCCAGAGGCTCCCTTCACTCTGGAATAAAATCCCAGTCCAGGTCAGGCAATTTCCTCTCCAAGAGGAATCTTGAGTGGATGGGAGATCGTAGGTTTACCCCGGGCATCACTTCTGTGTCACTGTTGGACAGAGGCACAGTATACTAACCTCGAAAAAGGGCATAGCAAAATAAATTTAAAATGGGTGGCGAAAGCCAAACACATTCTGGTTAGGCTTATAAATGCCCTAGGGCAGATAGCCTAGTATGAACCTATGATGAAGATGGAGTTGCTAATGTTCATCCATATTAATTTAGTGCAGAGTTCTGTTAAATGTCCAAAGTAGAAAATAGAACTCCACTCCAGTGACCCTGCCCATAGATGTATGCATGTTACACTAACTACATCTGCAGTGCCACATAGTATACCTCTTCTGTATTTATTTCTGGTCACGCTTGGCTTCCTTGGAAAGCTCTCACTGTAAAACATGTTAGAGGTTTGGCTGATCGAGAAATTGGTTTGCTTTCTAATGGTTAAAGATTTTTCATTTTTCTGTAGCCTCTGAGCAAATGTTACACACAAGGTTATACCATTTGCACAAATCCTCTTATTTAGGGGCAGACAAATTTATACTGTAGCTTGTGGTAGAGTTATGGCTAACACTTTTACACTTTTTATATCTCAGGGAAGAGTTTACAAAGGCACTGTGAAGGAGTTCCCAGGTTTTGATCCTGAGAAGGATGCTGCAGCTCTGAGGAAGGCCATGAAAGGATTGGGTAAGTGTGTGTGTTTGTGTTTTTTTTTTTTTTTTTTTTCCTTTTTTTTTCATCCCATCCCTATTTGTGCTTGTGGGGCTCCTTTAGAAGGAAAAGGGGAAAACTGTTACCTAGGGAGTGTGTTGGCATTTCCAGTATCACAAGATGCTTTTGTCCTTTGCCAACTTTTGGGCAAATATAAACCCTGATATTTATTCCTTTCATTCTGTCATCCTAGCAACAGACCTCCTCCTGTGTAGGTTCTTGGAGGGGAAATAATTTGGCTTGCTTACTAGAACCATTAGCTTTTGACCAGCAATGGAGGACATAGTTCTTGGTGATCGGTTACAATCCAACTGTCATGATTCTGTGTATACTATACTCCCTCACTACTACAGCTAGATCATGGTCAAATGGGGCTCCTAGGCAGGGTAATTGCCCCCCCCCCCAGCAGCCATTCCAGTGTCCCATTACTTGACTGTTTCTTCCCACTTACCATGAGCACTGTTTAAATCTGTGTGCATAGTTTTATTTTACAATGTTTGTAGATATTTGTACTTAACTTTTATTTCAAATGTTGCAGCACACACTTGATACCTAAACAGTCTTGCAATGAAAATGTGTGGCATGAACAGTAACCTTTTCTGCTCTTAAACTCCTATTGAAATGGCATTGAAACCCACATTCAAAGAATGCATTGGCCAGTGGTGAATTAAGTTTGCCTTTGGGCTGTTTTCAAACCATAGGCCCCTTGCGCACATTTTTAGGACCATGCATACATGTGTTTTTGCCTTCCTGATTATATTACTGTATCATACAAGGAATATAATTTAACATTTGTCAGTGTTTTAACTTTCAAATTTTGAACACTTCCTGTAAGCAACTAAACCAAACATATGAACCAATAATGACAACTGGGCATTTCAGAACATTCAACCATAAAAGGTCACTCAATTTGTCATTAGTCTACCAATATCTGTCAATATATGCCATCTCTACAGAAGTCATCTTGATTCCACATTGGAGATCTGTAGCTAATGAAGAGGCTGCTTCCAAACAACTTTTATTTCCATGTTCCTTCTACAAATTTCAGTGCCTGCTGTTCTTGAATAAATTTTCGTATGTTACCTTAAAAAAAAAAAAAAAAAAAAAAAAAAGCTGATAATACTGAAAAAGGAATGGCTGGCAAACCAGCAAGTTTCATAGCTGGTTACTAGGCATCTCATCCAAAAAGGGTACACTCATGGCCACAGCACTCTTACCCCAACTCCCTTCAAGTACACCATCAGCAATCAATCTACATGGTATGGGAGTAGAACCCACAAGCTTCATCAAAAGCTTGAAATTCTACATCATAAACAGTTATTTATCTGACACCAGTAAACTTCTCTCCCCTTGAAGCTCTGTTCCTTGACTATGCACTGAAGCATTCATTTTTTGAATAGTCATGTAGTGTAGAGGATTCAGGCTCTTTTTTATTCTCCTGTAGCTAAGGTACTGGGTTTGAGCCAGAGTAAATTTATCTGCCGTCCCTCACTAGGGCACTTCTCTCTCCTTCCCACCCTGCCCACCTTACCGATGGAACATTCATTCTGTCCTTTTTCACTTTAATCTGCAAACAGATGAGGCAGCAGAACACTTTATGTAAATGAGTTTAAATTCCATGTATGGGACTGATGGCACAGCAGGTGTGCATTGATGCAGGCAGGAATGTAAATCTGCATTGCACAAATGCAGTTTGCATCTGAGTGCAATTAATATCAGAGCTTTAAGTCATGCCCTTAAAGACACTTCATTTTTTATAGTTAAAAATGTTGTGGCACCCCCCCCAGCCAGCAGGCTCTAGGTGACTGCCTGTATCCTAGTGCTGAATACAGCTCTACTCACCCCCTTTACCCAGCTGGCAGTGGGCAATGCCTGCAATGTTTATGAATGTTACTGTTCAATGAACTCTAAGAGCTTGTCTATTTCTGGGTTGGCAACCACATAATAGCACTTGTTGTTCTATCTAGAGTCTTTCTGTACATCAACTTTGCTACAGAAAATATTCTGCACCTCACTAGAACATATTATTCTAATACTTTAGTCATAATTATGTTCAGCCTGCTTTTCTTACTGTGGTGCTTGTCAAACTGAAACTGCATTTTTAATGTGTTGTATCCAATATGTCGCACTTTGAAATCCCAATTTCATCTTATTTTCAGTTTTCTCCTTTTGTCTAGTCCTGCAGCTTTTTTTTTTTTCTCCAGCTGCTTGTTGGCCTTAAATCTTGCCCTTTCTTAAGGACACCTAACAATTTATCCCTTTTCACTCTGCCAACTTTATAAAGTTACTACTTGTTTGTTTACCTTACCAATTCAGGTTGCTTTCTTAAATAGTGAAGTCTAAAACGAGGTGGCATGCACACCAAGCCAGGTCATTTGCTGTGGTTCCTCCCCCCACTCCTGTACTCCCATACTAATTACTATATGAAATAAGTCGCATTACAATTTGTATTGCATTGTTCAAGCAGGAAAGAGGCAGGTCATGTCTTGTAATCACATAAGCATAATCTTGGCTCTTACCTAAACCAAACTCATAACTTTTTTTTTGTTGCAATGTCTCTAGCCTGGTTCTACCTGCTGTTTGCCCTCACTTTGCTTGTGTGCACCCTGCTCCCCTACCCCCATTCCCACCCACCCTGAGTACACTACCTTTATTCTCAATCCTCATTAACTACACTTCCTTTCCCCACCCAATGTAACCCTTAACCTTCCACTCAATACTTACTTCCTCCATACTACAACACCCCATCATATTACAGGCCTGTTGTACCTCACCATAACATTCAAATCATTCAATATTTCCTTGCCTTCCACATCTTTTCCGAACCATCAATGTGCTAACACTTTCCTACTCATAATTTTTACTACTCTCTCTTGCCTCAATTGCCACCTTTTATGAATGCACTCCAGTAAACAGATGTTCCCACCTACTATTAACCATCCTCTAATCATCTTTCTGCTACCAATTATTTTCATATAGCCCCTTAAACTCTTCTCTTCCTGACTACATCCTTCATAAAATAAAGGTATCCCCACTAACACTCCCCAATAAAACTAGGAACTCCCTCCACTACAACCATGACACTTCTCACAAATCACTTCTAAGCCTTCTACTAGCTGGTGACATTCATCCCAACCCTGGACCTAACCCCAGCTCCTCTCCTTATCCTTCACCTCCCAATCTACACCCCCAAATACAACTTTTGACTCTCAAATCAAACATTCATTCTATCTATGAATATTCAAAGTATCATGAATACAATCACTCCCTTTTCATGCTTGGATCTCCCTAAATGCTCCAGATATTCTTGCTCTCTCAAACTTGGCTTAAGTCACATCTGACTGAATTTCTTCCACCAGGATATAATATCTGGCATGATGCACAAAAGAAAAAAGATGGAGGTGTTGCTATTCTAATCATCTTACTCTACCCTCTCTCTCCCAAATTTCCATCCTGCTGAAGTAATTCAGTTCACAATTAACTCACAAGAAACTAGCTATTGCTTCTATCTACATCCCCAGGTAAAAGTCCCTATTCTGAAGCTCTTCCTTTTCTGGATCCCTGACTATCTCTTATGAAAACAGTAATACTGGGCTACCTCAGCATAGATTAGAGTGCCCTTGACACCAATTCCTCCTCGCCTTCATTCACCTCTGGCTTCTCCCAGCTAATCACTACCCCTACTCGTCTAAACACTGCAACACTGGCTTCCCTCGTCCTACTCCAACCGTAACCTCTATCACCCTTCCTGACAACCCTATGTGACCATCACACCTCAGTAGTTAAATGCTCTCACCAACTACACATTCCAGCAATACAAGGACTGCCATAATCTCAAACTTTAAGCAAGACCCCTTCGACCACTTGCTCTCCTCAACTAACTGGTTCTTCCTCTAGCCTCCCCATGGACGATGCAGTCATGTCATTTTAACTATCTTTCTACATGCTCAACTCCCTGGTTAAAGCCAATCGAACCATGATGAATGAGAGATTTTTGGAAGAAATAGGAGAAAAAAATCAAAATCCTCCAGTGATCACCAAACCTATAGACTGCTCCATAATGCAACAAAAGGCCACCCTTAACAAGCAAAGCTTTTTTTCAAAACCCCTCTGAACAACCCCCAATATGTTAATAAGCTGCTACATCCTGCAAACCCCTCATCACCCAATGCATGCCTTCAGCTCCTCCATTGACAACTGCTACCTTTCTAAATTCCTTCATTGACTCTCTAATCTAACCAAACATGACACTTTTACATACCCCACATTCCCTCTTTCCATTTTAAGTCTCTACAACCTGTCAAATCTTTTCTTGGCAAACTTGAAACATGTTCACCATCAGTCGACTACCTTCAATTCCTAAAAATTGTCAATCATTTACCTCCTCTCCATATTTGTAAATGGATCCCACAAGGAAAACGTTGTACCTAACTTCTGGAAAAACCTTGTCACCACCTTACACAAAGTTGGTATCTCTTAACCCTCCAATTTCAGGCCTATTGGCCTATTGCTATTCTATCTCCCTGTTGGTTCTAGAAAATACATGCATAAACTGCTCCTTGTCAACTGCTTGAAAATCTTCTCACCCCTACAAAGCATGAATTTCACCCAACATCAACTGCTCTGACCTTCATCTCTATAGCGAAGTCTCATGACAGCAGTAAATTAGTCTCCTGTCTTGACACTTTTCCAGAGACTTCTATCAAAACTAACTTCCTTTAACGTGTCCAACTATCTTGATTCTCTACCTCTCCAGTAGATTGTACTCCAGACAGCAGTTTAACTTCTCCCTTTTCTGTACAAACAGGGGTACCCCAAGGCTCCATCCTTGGACCCCTATTTAATCTTTATTCATGACCTCCATTCATCCTCTCCTCTCCAGTTATACAATATTCTGATTCCACAATCTCCTGCTCTGACAGTTCCTCCCATCTTCACACCCTCACCCAAGAGTCCCTGCACTCAATTGACAAATGGCTAACTTCTATGAACTACTTAATTCCTTAATTCTAAGATAACTAAACTTTTTTTTATTTCTCCCTAGATCTCGAACACCATAACTACCTTTTTTGTCTCCTCCCTAAAACACTATCATCTCTGGTGAACCTTAAACTTCTAGGCATTAATGCACAGAGTATGGAGATCAAGCTTTAGCTGGTCATCGATAAAAAGACTAGGCCTGCTGTATAGGTATAAAATTTCACACCTTCCTCTAGGCTCTTCCATGCACAAGCTTTTCTACTTCCCACCAAGTTCTATGCAGCCCCTATTCTTACAAACCTTCAATCCAACCTTTGTCTAAATTGGAACTCTCCAACAAAAATTGCAAGATTTGCTTCTGACCTCCCCTACTGTTCTTGCCACTGGCTGGCCTTAAACCTGCAGTGGCTGCAATTATTTAATCCAAATTCTTGACTCCTTCCGTCTTGACATGAGCCCTCCTCATGCCCCTCTCCTCCATACCTACTCTGCCCACCATAGCTCTCAATAGCATATTCAAGTTCGTGCCCAAGAAAAATACTGGCAAGCTCCACAGCCACTTGGTGACAAATGCCTAGAATAAACTACCCTCTATTAAATCCATCCCAAACTCTAACTCTTAAACCTGCTCCAAACGAAATCCTTGAGTCATGGTCATGCCATGCAATCACTCAACTTGACATCTTTTTCTGCTGCTGCTGCCATCTCTGCCTCCACACAAGACTTGGCTAGTGATCTGTGCTTTCAGATAATCTCTTGTACATAAAATGAACGTGTAAATGTACACTCTTACTTGCATATGTTCATTTTAGTTATCTTGAGTTATCAGTTCATTTTGAAAACTTTCTCACTGCTCATGATTTAGCATTTTCTCATTTTTTACTTTTAAATGTTTGTGTTTAAATGTAATACTTGGCGCTTTTCTCATTGGGTCTCTGAAAAGGGCTATTGCCCAGTCAGACTTAACTCAGTTAACAAATGTTGGACTATGTAGGTGCAAGCTACCAGGCACCTACATTCTGACTACAAATATTAGTGCTGTTAAGCAACAGGGGTACTATGCATTCCGTAAAATCAACAATCCAGGAGATAGTACTCCAATTGGATGCTGCTGGCTCCCCCCATGTTTGAGCTGACATTGGCATTTGACTCCACCCTGCAGCAGTTGGCTCCCACCACTACCTGAATCTTGACAACTAATGCAGCAGTCAGTCCTGTGTGCCACTGAGCTATTAAGGTGTTTTTAGATGGCTGGGTAAATGACACTCAGAGCTAGGAGATGTCGCCATGTTGCAAGGATATACGAAGGCTGGAGGTGGAGGATGTCAAGTGTAGCTAGGAAGGGGAAAAATACCAGCATGGATATGCAAGTCACCTGGAGCAGGAGAACCACAAGGTCAGTATTTCATGTATGGGGGATTAATGGTCTGTGGGTATTAAACTTCTGGTGCCAATGAACAGAGCAGAAAAAGCAGAGGAGGCTTTATCTAAAATGGAAGTGTAGTTTGTACTCTTAACTGATCCTAGTTTGGTTTTTTTTTTCATGATCTATCTGGGTGAGACTATACTTATTCCTCAGTAGAATTGTGCTAAATTTGGGCATTGCCACTGATAAAATTTGGTGAATTTAGGCATAGCTGCTGTTGTAAATCACAGTATCATTACACCTGAGATCTGTTTGATTCCGCATACAAGGGAGGGAAACGGATGTAGGCAAGTGATTGTGTTTGAAGTGCATAGTTGTGATATCAATACTGTAGATCAAGGTAGATGCCATTTTATTGAGCATTCTGTGAGTGGGGAGGCACAACATGTATATAATGGGCATTAGATGTGCATTAACTGCCTTATTAGGGTGAGCAGGAGTCTACCTGGTACACAACTGTACCAGCAGATGGTGATATAGCTGGTAGTAAAGTTATGAGCGGAGATGGGCAATGAGAGATTATTATGGAGATGATGGGGAAGCTGTAAGTTGACAGAGGTAAAGGAAGCTGGCAAAGGTGGTGAAGATGGGGAAAAAATTCCTAAACAGGTGTCCCTGAATGACTTGACATAGAGGCATACAGCACATGAGTAGAGAAAGTACTTTATTCACCTACAGTTTTATAACTGACCAGAGATGATTATGTTGGGCTATTTCTTGGGGGAAGTGTTGAAGAACCACCAGATTTGGTGTAAAAATATTCTGAAGGTATGTTTATGCACTTGAATGAGCCAGTGTCACATGAAAGGTATCTGTCATGATAGAACTGGCAGAAACACAGAAGGGAACTGTAAATAAGGTACATCTCCTTTCCTAGGACTCTACACTACCAACATGATTCCATTATGGAAGGGACTGTTCCACAAAGTCTTGTGGCATTCAAGACCAGTCGGGCTGCTGCTCGGTATTATGGGTAACTGACGCTATGACTATTGAAACGAAGGCTGAACTCTATTGCACAGGGTCATGGTGACAGATAAAGGAAAGTTACTTTATGCAGCTGGACTCCCAATGCACTGTCCCATTTAAGGTTTGCGCAAAAATTAAAGGATAAAGATGGCTACAAATCGAGCAGTAGCATAGTGCAAGTGTTTTGGAGTGCAAACGAGCCTCCACAGTATATATCACTTGTACCACTGCTGTTTTTTGATTTCTTTTTCAGTAAAGTTATTCATCTAGAATGCAGATGGGAGTTTATTTGCGTTGGGTTAATACAAAGCTCAGTACTGGATGGTCATTAAAAAGCTCTGCCATGGTGCTCCTTGCTGTTCTTGCATCTTACCCACGTAAGGTTGTCTTTACGTACTTGTATTCCATGCCCGAATATATGGTCTCCCTCCTAATCAGCATGTATTATTTTGATAGGGTGTTTCTCTGACTTGTATAAATTAAAACCTTTGCATGTCAAGTTGTGAAACCCAAACATATCGGTAATAAGCCATGGAGATTAAAATTCAAAACTAGTATTCATTCTTTGAAACCCATTTTATTCAGTTTAAGGTTAGAGCAGTGGAAACGGGACTAAATCCATCCCAACACCAGCCTTCAGTCCATACATTTTCTATAGCCTTTTCATCCCCTTCGTGTCCTGATTAATGAGCTTATGGTGGCGAGCAGGAATGTCACAAGCATACGATCTCTCGTACAGATGTGGCCTATTGGAACATTAGCAGTCAGAATATCAAGATCTGCTACTCCAGAAAGGTCAAATGCCAGAGCAAACATTAAAAACCACCCTACTCCTTACTTTTGTGGGAGGGGAAACTGCTCAAACTTGTATCATGAGAAATTGCCATCTTGGGCTTGGTATATGCAAGTCCCCCCCCCCCCCCCAACCATTGTCTGTTTCAGGCTCTCCAGCAGGTCTGATATTAAGCACACAAACTCCTGGACTAGCATTTGTAGCAATTTCCTATCCACTTGACTGCATTTTTTTTGGGGACTGAAGGAAAAAATGGAAATGCCAGAAACATTACAGGGGGTCCTGCTCTAAGTACTAGGCTATTTGCCCTGGGGCATTTGTAAGCCTAGCCATAGTGATATGGCTTTCGCCACCCCATGTAGTGGTACCGAATAGAATTGGACTACTGTGCCTCTGTCTAGTAGTGACAGTCAAAATCCCCTTACATAAATGAATTAGTTTACTGTGCCCCTGTCTAGTAGTGACACAGGTGACCCCCGGGGTAAACCTACGATCTCCCATCCACTCATCAAGGTTTCTCTTGAGCGTCAGTGAGGGGCTCTGCCTAACATGAACTGGGATTCTGTTCCAGAGCATGGGAAGCCTCTGGGTTATGAATCTATCCCTCCAGCATGTTATATTCATACTTGTGCCATGGTTTTAGTCTTTCCATCTTGTGGTTCTGATGGATTTGGATCTTTTGAGGTGGAGCATGTCCATCAGATCCTGATTGGACATGGCCTTGTATGTCAGGCACAGATCACCTCTGAGCAGGCGGTATGCTACTGAATTGAGCTGAGTTTAGTCTAGCAGAATAAGACACATGTTGGAGACCCTTTATCCTCTTGGTGAGGTACTTTTGTGGTCTCCAGCTGCTGCAGGTGCCGGGTGAGGTACATACCAAATGGGGCATTGTACTCAATCATGGGACTGATAAGGGAGGAGTATAGGGGTACAATGACCTCCTTTGATATGGATGTGAATCCCTTCATATAAGGTTGGCAAGGTAGAATGTCTTTCTAACCACTTTGGCAACGTGGGTGTCAAATGAGAAGTCCCCACGTCTCTACTTTTTCTGTACTCAGTGGGTTACTGTCTGATAATTTGTGGGTACCTTGTTTTTCCCAAAGGGGATGACTACATTTTTTGGCATTAAGTTAGGCCATGATTCCGGCACCAGTTGTCCATTTCTGTGAGGCCATTCTGTAGGATGTATGTGTCAGCTGGTGTATCTACTATGACGCCTAGTTTGCAGTCATCTGTGAACTTAGTCAGCCACAACCCTCCCATGTTTGCATTAACATCTGAGAAATAAATGCCGAACAAGAGGGGTCCCAGGACAGAGCCCTGTGGGACACCACTTGTGACTGGCTTTCAGTCTGATGAAGCTCCAGTGATTTTTGACTATGGGTTCTGTCTTTTACCCAGTTTGCAACCCATCTAGTGACACATGGGTTTACATTTAAGCTGCTGAGCTTATCTATGATGCCCGAGTGGGGTATTGTCAAAGGCCTTAGCTAAGTCCAGGTAGGCTGTATGGACTGCTTTTCCCTCATCAATGGCTCTAGTGACTGTTTTGAAAAAAATCAACCAGGTTCAAAAGGCAGGATCTGCCCTTTACAAAGCCGAACTGGGTGGGATCAAGTGTCTGTAGGTCCCCAGTGTCGTTCCATAATGATTCTTTCCATAGCTTTGCAGACCAGGCTGGTTAAGCTTATGGGGTGGTAGTTTCCAGGGTCTCTAGAGATGCCTCCTTTGTGAAGTGGGACCACTGTTGCTGTACGCCAATGTTCAGGTACATATCCTGTGGTAAGGCTAAGGTTAAATAGCATTTTTATGTGCGGGTTAAGCTCCTCTTGGAGTTCACGTAGCACGCAACCCAGGATGCCGTCCGGTCCCATTGATGCTGTGTTTTTAGCTTTGCTGAGGGCTGCTCTCACCTGGACATCTGAGATGACAGGGAGATTACATTCAGCTGGGTAAGTATTTCATCTTTTGGGGGTGAGGGAGGGGAGACATTTGCACTGAACCGGTCAGCCAGAATGTTGGCAATATCTGTGGGTTCAGTGTATTTTTTTGTTGTGAACTAACTCTGAGCATATCTGAGGGTTTCCGCCCAGGTTTCTAACATAGCTGAAGAATGCCTTGTGGTTATCTTTAGTGTCCTTAGCGTTTTTTCTCAAAGTTGGCCTTGGATGTTTTTGAGGGAACGTAGCTTTCTGCTAGTGTTGTTCAGCGATGCCTTCCCTTTATGGGATTTAGCTGTCATGCAGTAGCTTCCTTTTGTTATACAATTTGTTTGTCTGAGGACCACCAGACAGGACGCTTGCCCTTGGTGGAGCGGGTCTTGGATTTATTTGGGATTGCATGATCCATGCATTCTTGGAGATGTCCATATAATGCATTTGTGAAGGATTGTGGGATGTGGTTTCCACTGGCCCAGTGGGCTTGAAGGATACCATCTCAGTCTTAAGAGTGAAGTCTGCTTTTGAGAAGTCACTATAATTTTTTGTGCTGGGGGTGTAGGTGGGATATGTATATCCAGGGTGATTAGTTTGTGGTCAGATCTCACTAGTGAGGGGTATACTTCCGGTGTGGAGCATTGTCCCCATGTTTGTGATCAGGTCTAGTATATTATCTCCCCTAGTGGGAGATGTGACTAGCTTTTCCAGTGCATTTGAATTTATGAATTCCAGGAACCTCTGGGCCAGGGTGTTGGGGCTAGAATAATGCACCCAATCTATGTTAGGGTAGTTGAAATCTCCCAGTATGATGGTATTTGATGCATTGATATCCTCCAGTGTCTTCAGGAAGGCTGAATGGGGTTCCTGAGATTGGGAGGGTGGTCTGTAACATGCTACCAGTTGTGTATAGCAGTATTGCCTATGGTTAGTTGCACCTGTATGGTCTCCGATGCTTCATGTGTTGCTACTAACCTGGAGGTGTGGGTGTCCTTGATGAATATGGACACTCCCCCTCCCTTTGTTGTTCGGCCCGGGTTTTGGGGTCGAAAAGCATGATACGAGGTATAGCCTGGTAGTGCTGGGGTGCTCTCAGGAGCCTTGAACCAGGTTTCCGTTACTGCACAGACATCGATGTTCTCCATGCTGAGGAGTGCATCAAGTGCCTGCATCTTGAGATTTAGACTTCTGGCGTTGAGCAGCATTACCCTTAGTTTTTTTCCATTTTCATTTTCTAAGGAGGTGGGTTTGTCTTTTGAGCCTTGCCTAAAAAAGGCACTATGGGGGTGGCAAGAGCCTTCCAGAAGCCCAGTGGTGACAGGTGTAAGCCGTCCCTTGCGAAGCAGCGTGGCTTGTCCAACATGTCATCCCAAGTACAGACATTGGATCCCCTTAGAATGACACCAGTACTTGAGCCAATTATTGAAGCTGATCATCTTGTCATTGTATTGAGGCATCATTCTTGGTGAGGGCAAGATGCTGCTCAGGGTCAGTAATACCAGCCTGGGCTACATAATCTGAGAGCTCCTCTGTCTCTTCATGTAGTCCAGGGAGGTAGGTCTCTGGTCATTCACGCCAGCATGGACAATGATGGAGTCATATTTGTACTTGCTTTGGAGTGACCCGAGTGCGTGTGTTATGTGGTGGATCCTAGCTCCCGACAGGCAGCTCAGTCACCCTCTCCTTGCTCAGCCTGGTAAGCGGGACATCAGTGTGTCTATAGAGTCACCTATTACTAGTGCATCAGGCATGGTGTTTGGCCTTAAGGGCTGTGATTGCTTGACACACTGATTTATTGAAGTATGTGTTGCATGTGTTATGTTTTGAGGTGGTGGATTTTTGGGTGTCTGCTTCGGGGGCCTCTGGTAAGTTTTTTTACAGCCTCAGAGTATGTCTTTGTGTTATGTGATTGGTTTGCATTTGGGGTAGGTCTATGTGGGACTGGATTTGTTGTGTGTGTGGTTACCATCTCCTCCTGTCTGGTCTTGCCAGCCTTGAGTTGAGAGTGTTCAGCCTCCAGTTTGGCTATATAGTTGCATCTCTCACATGTATTTGTGTTTGTTGGGAGGAGGAGAGGGTTGTCTGTGTACATGAGACAATTGTAACATTGTCTCAAGATTCCCAGATTAACCAGCTGAACCGGAGAGGATGCCAGCATTCTACCACTCGACATGCTAGAATAGTATAAGGGAGTGCTGTGCCTTTTAAGGGAAGTGGATATTCACAGGGGTGGATGTAGTGCTTACTTTAGTTTGAGTGTGCTTACTTATAAGAGAGGTTTTGAGAACAAGTGCTAGGCTTATAATATAGCGAGTAGACTGATTATACAAAGAGTAGAGCTTTCTTAAGGGAAAATTTGAAGAGCAGACTTGGCGGAGCCAGAAGAACTTTAACTGACGCTGCGCTATGCACACAATCGCGCAAAGCTGTGCAAATGCAGATTTTAAATGGGGAACTTCAAAAGAGCTAGAAATGGTCCAAAACCACCAATTACTACAGCTCTTGTACTGAGGTCACTTCCCTCAAGGACAGGTAGGCTGCTCAAGGCTCCCCACTCCCACTGGTGAGCAAAGAAACTTCCTTCTATCCAAGTAAGGTAATGGACAACACAGGAACTACACCACAGCCCAGAATGCAACAAGGCCTGTAAACTGTGGCCATCACATCTTTCACTTCGGTTTTCTTCCAATAGTACTGCTTGTGAATTAAATTGCCTTGTATCACTTTCTGCAGTTCATCCTAAATGGCTTCATATTCTCCATGGATCTCTGTTCAGCTGCTTGACAACTGCTACTTCAGTCTGCAAACGTTGCCTTGACTTGTGTGCCTCCAGTCTGTAATCCTTTGTTTCTAGTAGTATTTTCTCTTTACTTGCCAATGCCTAAAAGTACAGCACTGCTAAAGTGATGTACTTTCAGCTTTCTGCCCATAAACAGGTGACAGACTTGCCATTTTGTAATAAAGTACTCCTATATCCCAGAAACTGAACCATTCTCAGCTATTCCTTCTGCATTATCAGGTTTTAATGAGTTGATGGTTCCATTACATGGGGTACATGGATGTACCTGAACACTGATAGTACTAAAGACCAAAGTTTTATTCAGTGTAGGCATGTTATACACCAGAACTTCCACTTTATGTATAGAATTCTGAATTCCTGATTTTATATTGACCATCTAAAGAATAGTCAGTTTTATTTCAGGGAATTTTAATGAGCTCTACACAAGATGCATGATTGGTGTGAATGTATAGAAATTAACACAATGGTACAAGTTATGTAGGTAGCTGTAGAGGTGCGCAGAGATGTAGGTAGCTGTAGAGGCGCACGTCCATTTTTCCATGTAACTTGCTCTTGCCTTTTTCCAAACATCCCATGCCCAGTTTTATCTTACTATATTGACTTGTTTCTAGTACAGTTGGTTTACAGACTTTCACTTGGCAGCCACCATAATTGGACTCTGCAAGGCATTTATGTTCAGGCATTTATGTTCAGGCAATTCTGTATCCTAGCTCAAAAATAATTTCTTTAAACCAATTCTTTCACCTAATATTTCCAACAGTCTGCAGGGCATGCTGGTCTGCCAACTCATTACACTCCCAAGAAATCTTTCCAGTTACCTCTTTCTTCCCCATCACATCTCCAACATTTGCTGTTTACCTGAGGAAAGGATCTTTGGAGTCTTATCTGACAAATACCATATGGGGGTGTGGTGCTTACTAAGTGATATGTTGGCAGCATGTTAGAGGCAGTTAGTGACCCAATTAAAAAATGCAGTCAGTACCTTTTAAAAGAAAATTTGTGCCTATTTAACCAACTAACAGATGGATAAAAATGGGTAATCCATATTTATGACGCTCTTAAGGCCTGAAACAGTCCAACCATCTACTTACTATGAACTTGCCAAAATTAAATCGGCACTCTTTACTCTCATGACCAACAGTCAATTGCTAAATACCCTTCGCCCTTGCCCATTACTAGAAGACCTTTATGGAGGGCATTGCACTTGTGAACATACTAAGGTTCATGACTCTGGATTTGAATTGCTACGTAAACATCCTAGACCAGGGATCAGTTGCAACTTTGTTCCGAGGTATAACTATATAGTCTGAAAAATAACAATCTGCTCCTTTAATAAGCAGAGCATTTTTTTACCAAGAGATGACTGGCTTGCATTTTATTTCCTCTGGAACCTTGCTGCGATGTACAAAACTATGGTCAGGTTAAGTAGCAGTGGTATCCTGGCTACATATCGCATCCAATTGGAACTTTTCCAACATGCTTAACCACAGAACTGACACTTGGTACTGGATTAAATCCCCATATCCTTTTAAAAACAGTTTAGGCAAGTAGCTGCTTTATTCCCACATGATTTAACTCTTCCCTCTGATCGCAGGATCTGGCTTATTTACATTGTACATATTTGCATAAATACATTGTCATGTTTTAGAATTAATGTTGCCATCAGTAATTTGATTGTATGAAGCTTGAATTGTACTGTTGCAATTTATTTTACTTTTATTTATGCTTGCAATTGGTTTGTCTAAGCTACACTTGTTTTTTCTATTTTGTATAAAAGTTGCTGCAATAAAAATATACTACCATACCAGAGTACAAACTTTTTGGCTTTCAGTTGCCTGAAAAAAAACAATTCAATGCAGTTTACTGTCATGTGACTATAAAAACTGACAACAGGAAAGCTTCAGCAGTGAGTAAAAACTGTAGGACAGACCATGAAGTACAAGCCCACTGCTATGGCTAAGGCAAGACTCTGCAAACATGCCTACTCCTAAGGCCATACTCAAATCAACTGACATCTTTGTTTTCTTTATAACTTCAGTTTGGAATCTGCAGGACCAACAGGTACACGGCACATAGGGGCAGATATAAATCTGTTTGTTCCTGCTTCATGTGCCTGCACCACTACCTTATTAATCCTGATGTGTGTGCTTTGCACATGCCCTCTGGGCCACTCACAAGCCACCAGTGTTTTCCCTAGGAGGATAATTGGTTCTGATGAGCTTTCCTTAATTCTGTAACAAAAAAGTGCTAATATTTGCTCACTAAAGTCCCAGATTTGAGCACTACCTACCAGTGGCTTTCTAAGCTATTCATTTAATTTGTTTTTTGGCCATATCTTTCTCCCATGCCCACCTTAGTAAATGTGTGATGACCCTAACCTACCACAAACCGTACATCTTGCCTATTTAAACTTTCTGTAACACCAGTAGTATTCATGCAAATAATGTTAAAGTTGGTGGTAGGGTTAATGTTTCACAAGAGGAAAATGGATTTCCTTTCACTATCTGTGTTTCAGTATTATAGGTATTAATGTGATTGAGTTTGAACTTGGGTGGTTTAATTTTTCTGATAAGTTACTATAGATAAAACCTAGTCACACTTTCCCATCCATCCAACACTACAGCCTTGTATTCCAGATTTTTGATTCTAATGTAGTACAACGAACTTCAGAATAATTATTGCTTAGACCTACTATAAGAACTGTACACTGCCCAAATGAGGCCAATATTTCTCCCTATGTAAACCCTCTGTTTCTCTGCTAGTTTCCTTGTATTGATCCTGTTAATTCATTAGTACCCTGTTTAACTCTCCCCTTCATTTTCCCTTTCTTTTTCTATTACCCCAATTAAGTATTTGTACATTATTCCCAACAAATCACTTATCCTTTTAATATCCCTGCTTAAACGTTTCCTCTCTGCAGTCCACTCCCTTCTGTTCAGATATGTTCTTTCCATATTCTTTGGATTTCCTTAACCTGCACACCCATCTCCTATCTGCTTCATATACCTATCCCCATTTAAAAATTCAATATTCCTGGTTCCACTTTTCCTGCTGCTTCCTCAGTACACAAGGCATCCAGCTATCCTCACCTCTTTTCCCATAACCCCCTACTTGAATGTCTCTACATCTCGACTTTGTGCACCCCTCTCAACATGTGCTAGATATCTGCATCGGTCTCCCCATGTTTCCAATAGACTGCCTGTTAGTCATCTTTTCCCACATATTTCTAAGGTTCTTGCATCATCTCTGTAGTAACCTCATCTGCGCAGTATAAACTGGTTCTAATCACCTTGATTATTGCTTTTCTCCATGTCTTCAGTTCTCCTACTTGTACCTTTCTGAATTTCCTGGAATGTGAAACCCTTATTCTGGCCAACATGCAAAAACATCTTGCACCGGATTACTAAGATAATGTTTGGAAAGGCAAAGGAAAATTAAATCCTCTGCCTTTTGTCTGCACCATTTATCCATCCATCTTAAAATGAAGCTTTAGGCAGATGGGGCTCCTACCTTCCCATAATGCATCTGTTGCCCATCATCCTCATTCTACCTCTTTGTGCTTCATTATCCCAAATCTCTCATACTTTCTCTCCCTTAACCTGTTGGCTATTTTCCCTTCATACTCTCCAAACCTGTTGTGTAGTCTGTCTCCCTAATAAGTTTTGCTTCTGTTTATATACAGATATGCTGTAGAATACCATAATTCTTTTTCTGTCCTAGCTCCAAATATGTCTATCTTGCATGTTTGTAGTCCTCTGTTATAACTCATTTCCCCTAAACATTCCCATCAGTTGTACTCATTTTACCCAACTACAAAACGGTAATCCAATGTCCTGCAAATTGCCTTCCATTACAAGTATAGCTTCATTTGGACAGGAACCGATTTGATTCTAGTCTTAGACATGCAAACCAGTCCTCCATTTTCCTGCCTGCAACTGTAGCAACCCCCGTTTATTTCCCTTCTAACTTGTCCACAGCTGATTTTAAAAAGACTGAGCAGTAGTGGCCATCCTTGTATTGCTTTATATTCTGTCTCCTTCCAATTTGCTCCACTTATCAATGCTGCCCCTCATAACTGCTTACTATCACTAACTCCTCATGAATGCTACCTGCAACATCACTTGTCTGGGGTACAAACGCTACCCAGTTGATCATATCAAAAGCCTCCAGTATTAGTACCGGTTCTGTCCTGTGCCCACCTATCCTAATAAATACATTAGGACCAGCCTGTAGCTGCCCATGAATTATTCCTTTACAATTTTTTTTTTTTTTTTTTTTTTGCAAATCCCATTTAACCCAACTAGTACTCCCATACAAATCTTCCCATAACATACAAAGATACTGGACAGTAACTTGCTGGGTCCCAGACGTCTTTCCCCTTGGCTAAAAGTATCGTCTTCCTCTGACTATGGCATCTTCCTTCATTATTCTATTAAAACACAAACTTCATATCCTATTAAACACAGTAATAAAGCAGTTTCTTGCAGTAGTTTCTAGAAATTGGTGGAAACACCAAACCCGCCTGCTCTTCCTCCGATATGCAGTCACCACCAATACTTCCCCATGCCAATTAGTCCATTTAAACTTTTCTGCAAGTACCTCCCTTGAAATCGGCTTTCCTATGTGGCCACTCTTTTATACACAGTCATAAAATTGCGAAAATACTTTCCCGATGGCCACTATTGCAACTTGCATTCTCCACTCTCCATTTTAGCCCCCCCATAAGTATGTCTGGCCTTTAGTTTTCATGCTACAAGCTTGGGGTCCACCCACCTGCTTACCCACCAACTGTTACTCCTCTCTGCCTTTCTCTTCCATTTCTTTAATCTTCCAAGAACTTGCCTTCCGTGCTCTCTTGCCTTCCTTGCTCTCGCCTCTGTCCAAGTCAAACTCTTTGCAAAGTACTTTTTGTTATCTTGATCTATGCATCCATTCAACTTTCCCTAGTATGGTCCAGTTAACACCCTCCATGCCATGTTAATCTCCCATTTTTACCTACCCACCCATCTCATATCTGAGTACCTAAGGTCTCTGCACTTCAAGCCCCCTTATCCTAGTCCCTTTCCAGTCTCTAGCCTTAATAATTGATCAGCACACTTCTGTCTTACTTCAACTTGGTATACTTTACCTGCTATTACCTTGTCCATCAGTATGACTATTTTCTTTTTGTTCACCACCTGTCCTTGTTAGTTCCCTCAACACTGTCCTCTGAGGTCCATGCACCTGATGTTTGTCTAATCTTAGTAACAATGTACCAGTACCCACCATGCACCTAATCACCGTTAAATGTCTGTCAGTGTTTTCGCTGTTCATTTGTTCAATAAAAAGCTAGTACAATACTACCCCCTCTTATGTATTTGCTACGCAGATTTCATTGAGTTATTTCCAACCCCCACTACCATCTCCTCCCTTCACACAGGCCGCACATAACTTGTAACCTTTTTTCTTTAAACTCTGCCTACCAAGCTCTTCAGTTTTCATGATAAAATATCTACCTTCTCCCTCACTAACTACCCAAACTTGCAGTCTTGATTTTGGAGGGACAAATAAACCCATGTCCCTATACCAAACCTGTCTGCACATACTGACATTCCCATCTAACCTCTCCCACCCTATACAGAGGTGGGTTCCAAGGGCCTTTGCAATGACCCCATCAGTCTACTTCACCCTTAGTAGATGACATCACCAACTGCCATTCATTAGAGCAGTAACTGTGTAAATTGTACCTTTCCCAGGCCTCTTAATTTGTCTTCTCAAATTAGAACCTTCTTTGTACTGCAGCTCCTTTCTCACCACTTCACTCCATTCTTACTCCATGGTATGTTCAAACAATTGAAGTTCTACTTGGTCACCTCTGAACTGCATCCAAAGTTGAATCTTTGTCTCCAAACACTCAAATTACTTTTAATGTTGGCCATACATTGTTCTCATGCATTTACCTGCAGCACTAAATTTCTTAGACAAGTATCCATGCTGTGGCACAGAGGGATAAAGCCCCATCTACAGCCAAGACCACCAGTGTTATCCTACAGGCAGCCCGTATCTATGGGGGGGGGGGTGCACCTGGATGCTCCTCGTGTGATCTTTGGCAGAGGCTGCAGACATGTAAAGGGACATTGTCCTAAATGGGAATAGATGGCATCCACTGGATGCATGTAGGCATGCACAAGTTAAATTACCCCACCACAACAGTATACTGCCCAAAGGTGCCTTTTATCTCCTCCCCGTCCCTGAGCGAAAGTCCGAAGGTACATAGAAGTGCCTGGTAAATCAGTGGATTAAATGTTACTGGTAACTGATGGTCAGCTGCAGCGGTGAAATGGCACAACATTTCTCGCATACCCTTTCCCTTCAACACTGAAAATCAGCATTTGATTCACCCATGCTGCATTGTAGATCACTCTGGCCCCAACCGTCTGCTCTGTCCAGTTTCAGATAAAACCTAAATACTCTGCTGCGTTTTAGATAAAACATTCTAAATACTCTGCTGCAAAGTACAACAGATTTATCAAGAACATAACAAACGCTGATTTTTTTTTTTTTTCAGATTGTTCCCAAATGACCATTACCTTCTCACAATCCCAACAAGCAAATGTATTGTCCTACTTTCACCCAGTGCCCTGGCACTGATCAAGCTGATTATACATGATGTATTGGTCTCTGGACTTGCCTCGTGGCATATTTCAATGCAGTTTCAGTTTTTGTAATCTGTGCACTCTGGAATCTTTCTACACGTGCAGTCAGATAAACCTGGTCTTTACAGTATTACTTCCTCCCTCTAGTCCCTGGCCCATATGGTTGTCTAGGTTATGATAAAGTTTTCCTGATGTAGGTACTGTTTTTAATGGTTAGATATTTGGTTAGACTGTGCTGTTCTATTGCCATGTTGAGTTGTAAGTGACATGAATTTTTCAGCTGTAGGTCTTTCATGAAGGATTGTATACTATCCATTTGTGATGGCTCTGGCAGTAACTTGTGTACGTGTATATCCAGGACAAGTGACACCACAGATGCAGTGTTCTTGCTCATGGTCACAGAATGGTATATGTACAGTACAAAAGCTGCTGCTGTGCTGTGGTTTCAGTATGTGGTGCTTGTATAGTAGAAAAGTACTTCTGTGATCTTGGTATGATGTATGGTATTTGGTCAATTGTGACTGGTGGGTTTTGGATCCTTTTGACTGTTGGGTAGATGTTGCTGATGTCTGGAGGACTATCTCAAAGAAAAATAAAAACTTGCCCCAGAGTGTGGATGTCTAGCCCTGCTCTCGGGCTAATGAATGACACTCCAGGTAGCCAATGACAGACTTGCATCCTGACTTCAGAACTTACCCCTGCAAGTCCTGTTAGGTTTGTTGACCCTGATGCAAGGACTGCAGAGACTGAAGTGAAATGACATTTACTGCTAGATTACAACTCTCAATTTTCCTAGTGAATTATTTGGTATTTTGTAAAGGACTCTGGAGGAGCCCCCCCCCCCCCTTAAATGTCTTGCTAGTAACCCTGTATAGTTAAGTAGACTCATCACCTTTGATAATTTAACTTGAAAATGGGTATCTAGGCAACAGCATTTTAGCCTAGCACTCGTATGTAACTGACTGCAACCCACTCTGCCAAAATGTTGCTAAAGGTTGCACGTGTCCTAAGGTGCACTGACCTCAGCAGTGAGGTTAACTTGAGTACAACAGGTATGAATGTATTTTCCAGTCTTACCTGGTGTCAAATTACATTTGTTTCAGTTTCATTGAAACTGCTTTTAAACTACTGATGGAGGTACCCCATGTAAAGTCTGAATTACCATGCATTACCTCCATTATGGCTCTTGCGTCCCTACTATTTAGGTCCCATACTTGTCACAAATTTCATTCCTGGTACAGCTTCCTTTTAAAAAAACGAATAAAGGAAACCCATATAGTCATCCAGTACTTTCACACATTGAAACTAGCCACTGGACAATTGGCTTACAAACATCTCATGCCATGTGCCCCATGTCCCTGGGATTTAGATGGCCTGCTGTAATACCAAAACTACATCCCTGTCATTTGACAATAGTCTGCTGGCACTGTTGTCCTTGTATCCCTACTGTCTTGTCTTCCTCTTAAAGTACCTCCTGCATTAGTGCTGTTTCAGAGAATCAGAGAATCGTAGAATGTGCCATGCATTAGTGCTGTTTCTGAGAATTGTAGAATGTACCATGCTCACCCTTGGACCTTGCCTCCTTTTTAAAGGAATAGCAGGCCATTCATTCCAGGGGTATATTTATAAATGCCTATCCAATTGTCTAATTTCTTAAAGGAAGATAGTGTCACTGCTTGATCTGGAGACATTTGTTCTAGAGAAGGGGTAAGCGTTGTGTAACAAAGCTGTTTCTGATTTGTTTGCTAAAGCAGGTTTTCATCCCAGGTTCTAGTGGTCACTGGACTGATTTGTGGAGTAATAAGATGACCTGGATTGCTGGATCCATAATGGCTCTAAAGGCAAGGCATAGATGACCCTTAAGTCTGTAGGCCACTGAATACAGACAGAAGGCATCTAACCTCTCTTGGTAGACCCATGATTTTTTTTCAGGAACCTTTGGGCTCTCCAACTGCTCTATTTTTAGTACAATGCATCCCAAAGGGGGCAGTGTATTCTAGGGTGGGTCTTATCTGCACAGAATAGAGGGGTAAGGAAAACTTTAGTGGAAATACCCTTTGCATTCAGCTGTGCCAGATAGGAACATGGTGATCAAAGATGAGGGAAGTATCCGTTTTCCAAGGTCTTGCTACATCTTAGTTTTGTAGTGAGGTGTTTCCTGTATTGTAAGCCAGGCAGAGGATTTGTTTGCAAATGCAACAATGTTACATATTTTAGTATTTAGTTTTAGCCCAGCTATAGTGCAGGTTTGTTTTGCAACTTCTGTATATCAGAAGGAATTTTAAGGAGAACCATTGCAATTCTCTGCAGTCCTTGCTAGCCAGAGTTCCCCATCTCTGATTTAGAGATAAAAGTATATGCCAAGCAGCAGAGGTCCCAGCAGGGATCCATGTGGTAACCCACGGATTGCTTTCATGCTCTGAGGATGCACCTGCCACCTTCACTATGCTTTCTGCCCCTCCAAGCAGCTATCTAAATGCAGAGATCAATTTGGTGCATTTGGTTTAATTTTGGCATATGGTAATATCAACCTTGGCAAGGTTACGGTATTGTGTTTACAGCATGAACAGTCACCTTGTTACATTGTCAAATTTAGGTTTAAAATTCTGATGCCACTCTGCCCTCCTAACTTCTCTCTTCTTCTGTGAACAGACACTTCTTTTTATCCCAGCACTTCCATAACTCCTCTCTCCTGTAGCATGGTCTCAACTACCATTGCAGCAGCTGTGATTCACCACAAACCTACTGACTCCTGTTACTTGATTTAGTCTGACAACATTGGTATTTGTGAACACTAAATCAAAATGCTCCAGCTTAATGAAATCCATCTCCTTTATTCTATTTCTACTCTCAGAACTGTGTGGTTAGTTAAGTTTTACCAGACCAAAGCCACCTACCACTGCTAACATTTAGCTTCAGTATTTCATTTCAGTTCTGCATTTTGAAGAGCCACACTAAACCCCCAGATAAGACTTGCACCAACCTCCGTAAGCCTTGCAAATTCTGTCCTGCCTCTTGTACTGCATTCATAATTTCAGTTATCTGATATCAGTATTTTATATATTGAGATGAATTTTTAAAAATACTAGATTCATTGAGCTGTACCAGTCCTCTGGCCATATACTAGAAACTGTCTCCATAATATGGACAGCCTCTTTGCTGTCACAAGGGTAAAACTGTTCTAAAATTTTTTGAACAAAGACTGGATTTTTCTCAAGACAAGAGCACCCTAGTATTTAAGCGGATAGTCCCAACATTGTGATTAGTTCATCTTTACTATAGCATATCTGACTGCTTGTCCTACTAATTCTCATCTTTATTCCAGTTTCCCCTTCAGTGACTGATGCATTTTGTTCCTAGGGTTTCTGGCATCCTTTATCATTGCTTTAAAATTTTGTTCCTAGCAAGGGAGAGAGATTCAACACTAATTTTAATTGGCTCATGATGGTCTGACTTTAGTCCAAAATTAAGTAGCTGTAATTCATTGAACCATCATTTTATCACGTTACCTCTGTGGGTTATTGAACCATCATAGGTTTTATCACGTTACCTCTGTGGGTTAATGTTTCATAGTAAACTGCGGTATTCTGTCTTGGACGTGTAAGCATACCACCCAACTTGACACAAGAAATCTAGACAAAACCAAAAATAATTGGAGGGGGGCACAGGCTGCAAAATGCAGACAGATTTGAAATATTGCTCTCCTAAACTTGGAAATGGGCTTTGCATCGGTGTTCATTTTTCTGAAGGATATGAAGTCTTAGTTTACAGAAAACCACAAATCTTTAGGAGCAGACAGAGGCAAAAATGTGTACAGTTGAGAGGCATGCTACCAAGTATTAAACTGAATAATCTTCTGTATATGAAATAAGACAGCACGACACACCTTGTCACAGTATATTCAGTTGCAGATATTTAAACTTTTCCTTCATTGTACATTTGATTACGACTTGAGTTCACTTTTAGATCTGCTTTGAGATGCCCTGAAGCAAGATAGAGGCTTACTTGGTGTAACGATTGACAAATGGTGTCTTTGGCAGTACACTTTCTGGATTTCCCACTATCCCAACTCCTGCAGTTGTCTTTCAAGTATCTTATTGAGAAGACCTTTTTAGACTCTGGCTAGATTTCTATCGGGAGATAATCTAAAGTAGCAGAGGGTAAAAGTTCAGAAAACACCTTGAGATATCAAGCACCTTATTGAGAAGACCTTTTTAGACTCTGGCTAGATTTCTATCGGGAGATAATCTAAAGTAGCAGAGGGTAAAAGTTCAGAAAACACCTTGAGATATCTATTTTATAGGAATAAGTTAACATGAATGGTGACGTCCTTCAGAAACAAGTCTGGACACCAGATGCATTATGTATAGCCACTGATGCCCACAAATACTAGTTATTTTGAGCAGCTTGTGCAACTAGTTTATCTGGTAACTAGTTTGTGTGCACATTCCATAATTCAACTGCAGATGACATCACTAGATATGCATTGCATGATTATAACATTGTATTTATTTACAGGAACAGATGAAGATGTCCTCATTGATGTACTGGTTGGAAGGAGTAATGAACAGCGACAGAAAATTGCAGAATGTTACAAAAGTCAATATGGACTGGTAAGAATATTTACAAGCAATGACTTTAAAGCAGTAGACTTGTGATGAGATGGCCCTTTCCATAAAGGTCTAAATGTAATTTTTACAACTTTGTGGTAGCATATGCTACTCTGCAGGCAAACTTTTATTTCTTTTTGTTAAATTCTAATCTGATCCTACACACATGTGGAAATAACTCTTATCCATACTCATAGTAAACTGTCAAACTTGCGCTTTTGTTGACAGTTTACTGGTGTCTATATGCAGTTTTAGTTGAGGGCAGAAAAACTGAACAAGAATAGAGTACTCCTTTTCTGTTGGGTTTGTACCAGTGCTCATGCTAAAGGTCTTTTCTGCATTAGAAAAGACCACTTTCAGACATATCAACTGGCTATCCAGAATTTCTTAATGTCAAGATTTTGGCTCATTCTGTTCCTCTGTTTTTCGCCAAATACATTGAAGACCAAAGTCACTGAAGCTCAAAGGCTGGTCATTTAAACTTAATGTTCAGAAAAATGCAGGCTAATGCAAAACCTGTTCTAGTGACCATTTTAAAAAGGCAATATATGAAATCTGTTATCACCCCCCCCCCCATTATTCACAGCTCTTGTGCTAAGAGATGTGCTTTCATGTGTACTGAAAGTTTTTGCATTTAGTGAGGGCTGTGTATTGGGGGTATAGAGTAAAATTGGGTATACAATCTGAGAAAGGAATAGGTTTAGTGTAGTCTTGGGAATGAGTGTTTTGTAAGGGAGTAGATAATGGTTTGTCCTATAGTGGCTACTGTTGGGGGGGGGGTTCTCATTTCTCATAAGTTAACATACAGGACTGGGTTTGGGGGCAGGCTTAGGGATATGGTTACAACTCCAGAATAAGGTGGTAGAGTTGGGCATAGCATGAATAGCTTGATATACCTCATGCTAGTGTAATTTTCAAACCCATGTTTACCCTCTGTTATATGCTGAATAGCGGGGTATATAATATATACACTATATATTTGTGTGTCTCTGCATCTCATATAGCAGTAAACGGGAGATTTCCCTTGCCCCACTGTAGTGCGATCTCAGAGTTGGAATTTTAGTGTGTAGCAGCAGAGGTATGTCCTAGTAGCTCCCCATATGGCTCGGTCCAAGGCCTTTCCTCAATCTACTCTGAATATAGAAGACTGAGCATTATGCTTAAAAGGGTTGATTTATAAATTGAGTTCAGTTCTCCGTTCCCTCCCCTTTCCCCAGACAAGGGATTGAACTAACTGCTGCACCAGTCATGTGAAACTATAAAAAAATTACGTCTAATGAGCTCTTTCAACCACCACACATCAGTTGGGGGTAATGAAAATGTCTTGCCAAATGTACTGAATCGGAGTAAAGTACATCCTCATCCTTTTTCTTGGTCAGACCCATCATGGAGTATAATGCCCCCTTTGCATCTCGCTAAGCATTTAGGCCAGTTCAAAGGTCTGCTAACCAATAGTTGGCACGGGTCCCCTACATTGTACTAAATGACTACCCTCTCCCTGTACTTGTTACTTGTACTGCTATGGGGAGTCTGTGGAACAAGAATGACCATGTTTTCAATTTTCTCCATTTTTCATAAAATCAGCACCACCACAGGTATTGCTCCACATAATCCAGCACCCCCAGATTTCATGCACCTGTTGGCATGACAAGCACTCAAGTCAAAGTATTCCTTGCTTCATGAATAACTTCCCTTGTGTACAACAAAGTAATTATATCCCTGCCTTCAAAACCAGATTTGATTGGATAGTGAAGTGTAAATTCACACCAGGAACATGCAACG
Organism: Protopterus annectens; assembly: GCF_019279795.1. Classification (NCBI taxonomy): domain Eukaryota; kingdom Metazoa; phylum Chordata; order Ceratodontiformes; family Protopteridae; genus Protopterus; species Protopterus annectens. The sequence goes on along the minus strand of NC_056748.1, from coordinate 41,867,745 downwards.
TATATGATAAAATACCAGTAGGACAGCCATGGCAATAAGTCTCTTAATATTGACATAAATCATAAGATAGGACAAGCACTTTCGCGTATCAAGTACACTTCATCAGATTCTCTAAAATCAAATAAAAACCTTTTGTTTAAATACAATAGGACAAGCGCTTTTACATCCAGTACGCTTAATCAGATCCTCTAAAAATCAAATAAAAAAAACCCCATTTTAAATAAAATAGTATAACCAATCAACAGCTCATAACAATTAAAGCTAACTATCAATTCGGCATTAAAAATACAGAACGCAAATTCAAACTTCTCAGCCTGCATCCCTTCAATACAAGCTTAATAGAGACAGTTATTCCTGAATATTTGTGCTTGTAGCCTTGGTATCCAATGAAGTTCTTGTTCAAGGAAGTTATTGGTATCACTCCCTCTGATATTGTACACTGGTTGTAAAACCCTAAACAAAAAAAGGTGTTTTGAAAATGTCATTACATACTTGGCCAAAGCATTAAATTCATTCTTTTTGCGCATTTCATATAGATGTTTACTTGTACGTTCTTCAGCCTCTTTGTCCACGTAATAACATGGGCATGTATCACGCGTAGCCAAGTACATCACAAAGTGTTGGGACAGTTGAATGCTTGTTGTGTACATCACAAAATGTGCACTTCCTACATGCATACGTACCTAATCTTTTGCTCTCTACAGAATGCTTGTGCCTCTTATCCTTACATAAAAGTTGTTTCAAGTTAGCATTATTGTGAAATGTAAAATGTGGGGTCTCACCTACAGTTCTAGCGGTGGAATCAGTGAGCAAAAGTGGCCAATATTTGTGAACAATATCTTATACCACTTTGTTACTATTATAGTCTGTGGTAAAGGAAAATTATTTCCTGTTATAACAAGATATTCACAAATATTGGCCACGTTTGCTCACTGATTCCACTGCTAGAACTGTAGGTGAGACCCCACATTTTACATTTCACAATAATGCTAACTTGAAACCACTTATGTAAGGATAAGAGGCACAAGCGTTCTGTAGAGAGCAAAAGATTAGGTACTTGTGCATGTAGGAAGTGCACATTTTGTGATTTATGTACACAACAAACCTTCAACTGTCCCAACACTTTGTTTAAATTTGAACCCAGGTTCTATGCTGATTGTGATGTACTTGGCTACGTGTGATACATGCTCATGTTAGGTGGGCAAAACTACTCGGAGGCTGAAGGAACGTATAAGTAAACATCTATATGAAATACTCAAAGAATGAATTGAATGCTTTGGCCAAGCATGTAATGACATTTCCAGAACACCGGTTTTTGTTTAGGGTTTTACAACCAGTGTACAATAATGGAGGGAGTGATACCAATAACTTCCTTGAACAAGAACTTCATTGGATACTGAGGTTACAAGCACAAATATCCAGAATAAATGTCTCTCAAGCCTGTATTGAAGGGACGCAGAAGTCTGAATTTGTGTTGTATTTTTAATACTCAGTTGATATTCAGTTGGCTTAAATTGTTATGAGCTGTTGATTTGGTTATACTATTGTATTTAAACTGAAGGTTGATTTTAGAGGATCTGATGGAATCGTACTTGATACATGAAAGTGCTTGTCCTATTTTATGGTTTGTCAGTATTAAGAGACTTTTTATTGCTGTGGCTATCCTACTGGTATTTTGTTATAATGTAACCTTTCTCTGAAGCAGAAGCCATATAGGCAGGGGCACTTACTAGAGAGCTGCTATGTGGGAAAGTGACTTATGAATTATAGGGTCTCCACTTAGCTTAAGATTTTTGTTCCTTGAAACAAAATGGATACCGATTTTTATCTGACTGGTAGCACTTTATAAGATGCAAACTCTGGTAAATCTGTGCTGTACTGCAGATGTAGTACTCTGGTGATAATGCCTCAGTTCATATCTACCTCCCCTATTTATTTGGCATAAGTTTCCTAATGTTGCTGGGTGTCTGATATTACTTTTGATTAATGGTAGGGAGTTGTAACTATGGTTCCACCTCCCCCAAGGCAGCTTATGAGTGAAATAGTTGATATGGTACAAGGAATTTGTGTGCTGCAAAGAAATAACTGAAGTATAATTTGAGTTTTGAAGGCCAGAGAAAAGTAACATGGCTGTGATGAAAAATGTTGTGTAATGGGCACAGAAATTTGACAAAACATTATTTAGAAGCCACAAGTGAAGTACTGATGCAGTTGCTTTTGCTTTAAAGAACCATCCACACTGGAGCTACATTTCATTGCTATGAAATACTTATTTGGTTGGGGTACACAAGGATCATAAAATCTGATGTAGCATCACTCGGCAAGTAAAGTTAAACATTAAATGACAAAACTAAAACTTTATATCACATATAGAAAGAGTTTGGCAGAAAAACATGAACATGCTATCTGACATTTTACATGAGACATGGTTGTAATGAGTGTATTGCATTAGAAAATGCATTCCGTGCAGTAAGGAAATAAGCAGTTGTGAATAGTAGAACAGAACCATGAAAATGTTTGTCAGCAGTGTGCAAAGAATGCACAGTGTGCAAGTGAGAGTGATGCAATGTAGCAAAATAACTTGGAAATCGGCTGAAGAGTGTTGTGCTTAAATTAGTATTGCATTCTAGCAAGTGTCTGCTCAATTTCAAATCACTAAAGCTAAAAGGAAACCTAAATCCTTCCATGTGCAAGCTGTTCATTTATTATGGCCTCCATGTCTTGTCACTGGATTGACATTTGTGAATTTGTAACTACAAGACTAAGAAATGCAAGTTTTACATTTCAGCTAGTGGTTTAAATTCAGCTAGTGGAATCTGTCCATTGATTCATTAAAGGTCTAACATGGTCAGCAGTGCTTGTCTGTGCCTCTGAGTCTAATAAATAATTTTACATTTGATCAAGCCTAAAATGTCGTCTGTTTAACATTTCCGCATCTGATCACTTAGAGCCACTACTACACCTAAACCCTATAAAACTTAAAGCATCAAAACAATAGAACTCCTGTTTTTAAAAAAGACAATTTTACCTGGGAGGCACTGCTCCCACACCCCCTGATGTGCAGGCTCTGCTTACCCCTTTGCTGACTTGTACCTTCTTGATCAAACAACCTCCATGAAAGGAAAGGGTTGTAGTTCTTTGAATTTTTGCCTTTTTCCCCGGTAAGGGGTCGCCAGAGCAGAACTCCAGTCCGCTAATGATTGGCAGATTTTTACAAAACGCCAAGGTGCCAGCTCAACGTCCAACCTTCAACGAAAAGGGTAAAAGGCTCTCAATGGCAGTTTCTCACTCCATAAAGGTTGACAATTTGAATGCACCTTCACTTCGTGGTTAATTTGAATGAAGTAACTACACTTATGTACTTTAAAGATTTGCATGGAATGTTTACCAAGTGTACATATCCATTTTCAGCTTGCCATATCAGTAGTGTATATTCTAAAAGTTCCATTTCATTTAAGACTGAAGGAGCTTCACTTAGAATTAAACAGATGACTCTGGTGTATCTACACAAGACTTGAAACAAAAATGGAAAACTTTCCACTCCATACTATAGAAGCTGATGGCATGTCAAATGTAAAATTTTCTATGCATGATTTTTCAGTGTTTTTTGGTAAAACAGATGGTCTCCCCACTGTATGTTGGAAGGTACATTAGTGAACTGTATTTCAAATTGAAAGGACTGATGGTAATGGCATAAATAACTTCTATCTGTGATATTAACTTGACAGACAAATTTCACCTAATTAACAAAATTACCTCAAACCGAATAAAAATAAATGCAAGAGTTGAGATGTATAGGTCATCTTTTGACATAAAACAGGCTTGAAACTAGATGGTAAAGAGCTGCTATGCAATTGCCATCAGAATGCATATGTTAGATTTTTAGTGCATTTCTATTTGTTCATTCTTGAGTGTTCTGAAACTACTGCCCTTCAAAAAACTTGAACAAAGGGCAACATGATTTTGGAATTTTAAAGAAAATTTTGATGAATTACTGAATGGCTGAAGGGAACTCCTGACATTAAATGAAAATTCTAGTCTTGCGAGTCCCACTGACTTATTGAACTGTCTGCTGCTATTTATGGTTGTATATGGCATAAATGTACTAGTGATTAGTTGATAGTCACTATGAACTATTACAGGTCGACATCGCCAAAATGGCAAAAATACTTTTGCAAGCATGTAAGCTGTGTAAAAGAAATCAAATTCCTGTAATTGATGAACCAGAGTCATTCACACTTTCAGAATGAGGATCTCTCCAGATGAGCTGTCACTTGGCCAGGTTATTCCTTAATTATCCATGACAAAGCTTAGAATTTGAGCTTGCATAAGAAGATCCAGGGATATGAAAATTTTATGAAAAGCTATCCAGCACAAGTTCACTATAAAGGAAATTCAGCCACATTATTTATAGGAGAGAAGTTGCATCAGTCTGTTCAATGTTGTATCCAAGTTAAATGGCAAATCAGCGGAGAAAAGAAATGCTGAACTGAGTGAGTGTTGTAATACTAATCAATACTATCCTGATTTAAATTTCCTGGTGACCACAATGGTAGAAAAATTAGGGTAGACAAGACGTCCCAATCTTCAAGTCTCTAGCTTACTTAGCATCATTGTGTTCTTAAGCTAGTATTGGAAGAGAAACTGAACATATCCATATTTTCCCAAATCTCATGACCATAAGTGAGGCATAGACTTGCATGTAAATTGGGAACTTTGTGCAATGAGTCTGATCTTGGAGTGTATAGTACCATATTGGAGCACTCATGATCCCCCTCTGCCCTCACTCTTAACAGTTCCCCAACTGCACCCATCACTCAAAGGGCAATGCTGTCTAGTCCCCCTCATTTTTTTTCCATGCAACTACTTCCCAATGACAGCATTTGTCTTGGTACAAAAACTTCAAAATCCAACAGATACAAAATGCAATGCCTGGAACATATGCCACAATTGCCAATGAAATGGACACTCCTTAAAGCCTTCCTCTACATGAGGCCAGTTTTCCTTCCCCTCATTCAATTTACCTTTTTACAACATTAACAATTCTAGTTAGCTGTTTTTTAGTGGTTTTCCTTGTGCCTTTAACTTCACTCTTTATCTTGTACAGTTGTAACATTCTCTCCCCCCATATGAACTTAATTCACTGAAACATCTCCTCTGTTGCCCTGTTGCAACCATTCATTAGGTAGATCTTAAATGTCTGACAGCTTCAAGAAAAATCAGTTATTTAATTCTCTTCTGTTCCCCAGATTTACCTTTTTAAAACAATCCAGTTATTTAATTTTATCTAATTTGTTTATACTGTACCTGTGATTATCTGTACACAACCTTTTCCACCTCCTATACCTTTACAGGTTTATTAAACTATCCAACATGCAATCTATTGTTTTAGAACTATCCGAAACCACTACCAAAGATTATATTTCAAATGGAAAATGGTTTATACAAGTGATGGCTAGATAAGTGTAATAGCTGTATTATGTCCCTATTTATGCATTTAGGTGCGGGGTCCCACTTCAAATGTGGGACGTTTCACCCCTTTTTCCCAACTTGTATGGAGTAAGTTCATGATTGCTGTGGTGGCTTGCTCTGACGAATGGGTCAGCAGTGACTACACTGAGATTAAGAGCACTTTGTTTGCCTTCAAACCAGCAATACTTATACTGTGCTTCCTTGACAGGATATCCCTGACAACTGCAACATCAGTGACAAGTGCACTTTTTCCTTAAATACTTTCAAAATATAACCTTCATAAGATATTATTTAGTTTACTCTTAATTTTTGTCCTTTTTAGGCATTCTTCATGGTCTCCATTGGATATCCTCCTTCCAATAATTCCCACCAATTTCTCTTCAGTACACGTGGATATTTTTCTAAAAGAAATGTATTTTAACTGCCATCTTGGTTCTAATGTCTCATTCTTACACAATATTACTTCAAATGAGAAATGGTTGCTACCATTTCAAATGAATTTGCTACATTGTCTTAAAGCCTTTTCCTACTGCAACCAGATTTAATCCATATATCAAAATGAAATGTAAATCTTGCTCCCTTAGCGTTGAGGAATACATGGACAGTAATTTGAGGAATACCTCTTGTGGAAAGGGCAGTGTTTTTTTGAGTGCACAAATTGGAACGGTTGACACTTCATGTGCTAGCAATCTAATGCTGTCTAAACTAGCTTTAGAAGGAGCAGAAGCTACAGCAATCAAATTGCCAATATCTGTGGGATAATGTAGATGGTGAGGGAGTTCCAGAAAATTAATTTTTTTACTGACAGTCTTTTGAACAGGAAATTCTTAGAAATAAGGATACCCATTCACATTTCCTCCTGTGGAATATGTATGCAGAATAACCTATTGGAATTTGGAATAGAACTGGTTCATGATTGGTGAAGGCGTGATGAGGCTGCATGCTGCCTCACTACTTAATATATCATGCAAAGTGTTTTTGGATGAATTGGATACTGAAATTTAAAATTGCCAGGGCGGTTGAACGGCCCTTTGCCAGGGCGGTTGAACGGCCCTTTGCCAGGGCGGTTGAACGGCCCTTTGCCAGGGCGGTTGAACGGCCCTTTGCCAGGGCGGTTGAACGACCCTTTGCCAGGGCCGTTCAACGGCCCTTTGCCAAAAGGAAGTGTTTGAAGAGCCTCTAAGTGCAAAAGCTGGTTTGCTGCAAATTTTCAAAAAACTAGAAATATTTTTACCTGTCCCTAATTTACAAACAGACTGGGAAGATGTGGAGGCAATACATTTGTCTAGGTTCAAATTTCTACACTCCTGAAACTGAAGTTAAGCATGCCTAGATAAGACATGTCACAAGATCCATATGGCCAAAGCTATGTTTCTCTGTAGTACACGTTTGTGATAAAAACTGTAAAGGCAGTGCGCCAGAATGGTGATGGCCTTGAACTGATGTTGGAGAGCTTTTTTTGTAAACTCTCTATGGTTTGGGAAAGCAAATAAGGAAATTAACTCTTCCTGGAAGTCTGACTAACACTAAAAGCTTAAACACTCTTGCCACATAATGCAAAAACATGATGCACTAGAAAATCCCCAGATGAGAACTGGTCTCAAAAGGGAGCATCTGAGTTGGACAGCCATAAATAATCACTTGACAAGTCTGTGTTAAGTCTTTGGTCATCAGTACTCCTCTGCTAAATAAATGAACAGCTTGCATATGCGACCTCAATAGGACTTTCTGGCAGGAAAGAATTGTTCCAAACCCCCCAGTCTGTGGAATAGACTCCCTCCCCACATCAGAGTACTTCATTATCCCTCTAAGAGGAGCCTGGATGAGAAATGGAAAATACACCCCTGGGATTCTACCAGTGTCCCTGCTGGACAGGGGCATCTGGTGCTGACTTGTGGGAACATGGGATAATTTATTGGCTAGGCTTAAGGGCCTCAGGGCCAGTAGCATAGCAACTTCCTATGATCTTATGTGAACTTCCTCAGTCTACCTAAATTTGTAATGGTCTAAAGAATCGCATACTTTAACATCTTGGCTCATGTCATCTTTCCACACTAACATTACAATTGAAATAACTGTCACAATAGTATCCATAATTTTTTATACATTTATACTTGCTTAGTAATCTAATAGGAAGATTGTTTCCTAATATCCAATGGCAATACTACCTGAATAACCCATAACATCCAAGTGCAAATACAGATTCTCAATCTGCACAGTTATCCAATAACTTTTAATCTAGCTTTTAAAATTGTTCCCTCTGAACAGGACTCAAATACCTCCCTTCTAACAAACTCATTCCACATCTGATTGTAGAGACTTTATACCATTAATCTATACAAATCGTCTTCTGTTTACTGGAAGAACTGTCTTCCCTTTCATGCTGTTTTGAACATACAAGTAGTTTGGTTCGCAGGTTTCTTATGATATATCCTGACTATTGCCCTTCATCAAAATCATTGGCTTTGTGTGTATAATGTGTTTGTTCATTTTCACAACTTGCATCACTTGCTTATTTGCTTCTTTAATCATGTTGAAGGGCTGGTCTATGGACCAGTTTAAGCCACAAAGTCCAATGAGAGATTACAGTAGAAATATAACCTTTAAGTAGGCTTAATCTGGCATGAAGTAAAGTATCTACAAATGTATAAATCAAGTGGTGGGTTTGGTGTAATGGGTAAAGGTCTTAATCTCTTGGGTACAGGGTTGGATTTTTACCTCTGATTATTGAATAGGCTTATGGCCATTTAATGCAGTTAGCCTAGTATTCATCTATGAACCTACAAGTTTTGTATTCCTAGACCTGCAACTCTATGTAAAAGCAGTTATGTAAAAATCCATCCTCTCTAAGTTGGTTTTGGGGATATAGACTTGCACGTTTTTGCTTCTGCGGATCAATATGCCGTTATCTGGTTGTAAAGCAGGTAACCCTTAATAGCACAGCTGTAGCTGTCCAGTGCCACACTGGGCAATCCCTTTATCCTTTTACCTCAACCAAAGCTGAACAAAATTTGTCTTGCAGAGTTGAGCACAAAAACAAACTTTTACTCTACTGGTTGACTATTGCAAATTACTATACTCAAATCCCCAACACATGGGGACGGGACACTGCTTAAAGGGTTTCCAACACTGCATTTTCCTCTACGCAAAGTGCTTGTTCTCTCCAAGCTGATTAGACTTCTAATCTGCATCTCTTGAACCATGCTAATTGTGCCATGTTTTACCACCTCAGCAAAATAGAATTACACCTTTTTTCTGCTTTAATTGTTTTACTGAATATTCATTCAAATGCTTAAATGTCAGCCTTTAAAATGGATCAAGAAATACTTCAATGCATGAAACTCAAAAGTGAGCTTGCAAAAGTTTCTGACCTTGTGAATTAAAGCCTATAAATGTGAGTGGTGCAGATATTAACCATTCTAGCTGCAGCAGCCAGTGTCAAAACCTTTTAATTTTTCTGTAATACTCCATAACGTTCACCTGCTGGTGCTTACTGTCCTTTTTTTCTACTCTGCATCCTCCTCGGCAGCTTCCACATTAGGAAATTGTTAAGATACCATGAGGCTTCACTGCCACCCTGGTTGTCCTTAGCTTAGACAATGCTGTCTAGATAAAATTATCTTTTGAAAGTGGGATCTCTCTATTTTCATTGCATTATTCCTCCAGGCAGCATCATTTAAACCATTTGATACTCCAGTTATTTTAAATTCAGTCTCCACTTGCATTATAGAGCCGATGTTCGGCATTGTTATGCTGGTGCAACCCTGAAATCCTTCCCCATAGTGGGGAAATTTCTCATGTCCCATCTGTCTGAAGGTCACTGTGAACCGCCTGTCGGGCGCTAGGATCCGCCACAACACAAGCACTCGGGTCACTCAGGCAAGTACAAATATGACTGTCATTGTCCATGCTGGTGTGAATGACCTGAGACGTACCTCCCTGGACTACATGAAAAGACACATAGAGGAGCTCTCTGAGCATGTAGCCCAGGCCGGTATGACCCTGACCTTGAGTAGCATCTTACCTCACCAAGAATGATGCCACAATATGAAGACAAGATGATCAATTTCAACAATTGGCTTAAGTGTTGGTGTTATTCAAAGGGGATCCAATGCCTGTCAGCCTGGGATGACATGCTTGACAAGCCATGATGCTTCGCTAGGGACGGCTTGCACCTGTCACCCCTGGGCTTTCGGATATTGGCAAAGGCTCTTGCTATCCCCATAGTGCCTTTTTTAGGCAAGGCTCAAAAGACAAACCCACCTCCATAGGTATCACAAGGGATAAGAAACTGAGTAATGCTACTCAACGCCAGAAGTCTAAACCTCAAGATGCATGCACTCGAAACTCTCCTTAGCATGGAAAACATTGATATCTGTGCAGTAACAGAAACCTCGTTCAAGGCTCCCGAGAGCACCCCAGCACTACCAGGTTATACCTCATACCATGCTTTTCAGCCCCAAAACTTGGACCGAACCACAAGGAGGGGGAGTATCAATATTAGTCAAAGATACCCACACCTCCAGGTTGGTGGCACAGCACGACTATCCATGTGCAACTAACTGTGGGTAAAACTGCCTTCCAGTTTATAGCCTGCTACAGACCACCCTCCCAAACACAGGAACCCCACTTGGCCTTCCTGAGAATACTGGAAAATATGAAGGTCTCTCCAAACGCCATTATATTGGGCGACTTCAACTACCCAAACATAGACTGGGAGCATTACTCTAGCTCCAACACCCTAGCCCAAAGGTTCCTAGAATTTATAAACTCAAATGCTATGGAACAACTTGTTACCACTCCCACAAGAGGGGAAAACATACTGGACCTGATGATCACCAACATGGGGACACTATGCTCCAGACCAGAAGTGTATCCCTCACTGGTAAGATCAGACCATAAACTAATCTCACTGGATATTCACATCCCGACCCCACCCCCTGCCCAGAAAACCACAGTGAAAAACTTCTCTAAAGCAAATTTCACACGCTTCAAAACCGAGGCGAAATCCTTCAAAGCCCCTGGGCCTGTGGAAAATATGGCCCAGACCGCAGAATCCTTTATAAATGCATTCTATGAACACCTTCAGGAATGCATGGATCATGCAATCCCAAATAAAACAAAGACCCAATCCTCCAAAGGCAGACGTCCTGTCTGGTGGACCCCAGCCATAAACAAACTATGCAATAGAAGGAGGAAGCTACTACATGATGGAGCAAAATCCCAAAAAGGGAAGGCATCTCTGATCAGTATTGGCAAAAAACTACGGGCACTTTATAAGGCCAGCTTCGAGAGAAAAATTGCACAGGACACTAAGGATAATCACAAGGCTTTCTTTAGTTATGTTAGGAACCTGGGTGGGAATTCCCAGATATGCTCAGAATTAGTCCAAAATGACAAATACACCGAGCCCACAGACATTGCCAACATCCTAGCTGACAGGTTCAGTGCAAACTTCTACCCCCTCTCCCCACCAAAAGGGCAAATATCTATCCCAACAGAGTGCTGCCCCTGACATCTCAGATGCTCAGGTAAGAGCCGCCCTCTCCAAAGCAAAAAACACAGCATCAATGGGACCAGATGGTGTCCCGGGCTGCGTCCTACATGAACTCCAAGAAGAGCTAAACCCAAACATAAAACTACTGTTCAATCTTAGCCTTACTACAGGATATGTACCCAAAGAGTGGCGTACAGCAACAGTGGTCCCTCTCCACAAAGCTGGTGCCTCAACGGATCCTGGAAACTATCACCCCATAAGCCTGACTAGCTTGGTCTGCAAAGCTATGGAAAGGATCATCATGGACCTCATAAATAAAGATATTGGGGACCTACAGACACTGGATCCTACCCAGTTTGGCTTTAAGGGCAGATCCTGCCTCTTAAACCTGGTCGATTTCTTTGAAACTGTCACCAAGGCCATTGACGAGGGGAAGGTGGTCCACACAGCCTACCTGGACCTCGCAAAAGCCTTGGATACAATACCCCACTCGGGCATTATAGATAAGCTCACCAGCTTAAATATAAACCCCTATGTCACTAGATGGGTTGCAAACTGGCTCAAGGACAGAACCCACATGGCTAGAATTGCTGGAGCCATGTCAGACTCCAAACCAGTTACAAGTGGCATCCCACAAGGCTCAGTCCTGGGACCTCTCATTCGGTATATATTTCTCGGCGGTACAGGCCAACACAGAAGGACTGTGGCTGACCAAGTTCGCAGATAACTGCAAACTGGGCGCCATAATCAACTCTCCAGCCGACACAAGCATCCTCCAAAAGGGCCTCATAGAAACAGACAACTGGTGCCAGAGCCATGGCCTCAAGCTAAACGCCAAAAAGTGTATAGTCATCCCCTTTGGCAAAAACAAAGTGCCCACAAATTACCACATGGGTGGTAATCCATTAAGTACAGAAGAAGTCATTAGGGACCTCGGGACCCAAGTTGATAGCAATCTCTCATTTGACAACCACATGGCCAAAGTGGTTAGAAAAACATTTTATATAGCCCACCTAATCATGAAGGGATTCACATCTAGATCAGGGGAGGTCATCGTACCTCTACTCATCCCTCATCAGGCCCATAATTGAGTACAATGCCCCTTTTGGGATGTACCTTACCAGACACCTGCAGCAACTGGAAAGACCCCAAAAGTACCTCACCAAGAGGATCAAAGGGCTCAAACAGATGCCATATGCTGCCCGGTTAAAGAAACTCCAGCTCTACTCAGTGGCATACCGCCTGCTCAGAGGCGATCTGTGTCCAGGTTAGGCAGAGTCCCACATTGACTCTCTTCAAGAGGAATCTTGAGTGGATGGGAGATCGTAGGTTTACCCCGGCTATCACTTCTGTGTCACTGTTGGACAGAGGCACAGTATACTAACCTCAAAAGGCATAGCAAAATTAATTTAAAATGGGTGGCGAAAGCCAAACACACTCTGGCTAGGCTTATAAATGCCCTAGGGCGGATAGCCTAGTATGAACCTATGTAGTCATTTGAATACCACCTTGGGAATCCTATGAAAATATTCCATGCTCACACTCTGGCTAGGCTTATAAATGCCCTAGGGCGGATAGCCTAGTATGAACCTATGTAGTCATTTGAATACCACCTTGGGAATCCTATGAAAATATTCCATGCTTAGTGAGTCTAACAGTCAAATTATGCACTTATTAAAATGCTATATGAATGAGCATATTGAACAAGTATGACACAGCACATAACCTAAAGTTACAAGGATAAAGGTTTATGTACATGTAAATGATGCTTTTTCAGACTGTGGAGTACATCTTAGAATACTTCTGATTTGATAATCTAAAGAAGATACATTTAGGGAAGAAATATGCAGTTAAATATTGGGAGGAGACTGGTTAGTGTGTAGGAGCAGGCAGAGGGTTGCGTTTTATGTAGCTGGTAGAAATGTATAAAAAAAAAACACACCATGTACAATAGTGTCAAGAGTGAAATAGAATCTGAGTCTGCAGTCACTGCTCAGATATCTAGAATGGATTATAAATTCATTGTAGTGTTTAATGCCTTGTCTTAATACCACTCTGTTCCTGAATAGGATTTGTGTGAAGATATACAGTCAGAGGTGTCTGGATCCTATGAATCTCTGCTTACTGCTCTTCTGTGTCCAGCTGACAAATATGATGCAAGAGAAATGCACAAAGCCCTTAAGGTAAGTAATTAGTTAAGATGTCACATTACCAAGTTCTGGCATTATTGGAGTTATTTGAATATAAATATGATCTAGGCATATTATGGGTACAATCAAGTACGCCACAATGTACACTTTAACTGTATTTCATGATTACAATCTCTGGCAAAAATGAATAAATTCAGCAGAACACATTCTGATCTAGACTCCTATATATTATTTATTTTACATTTGTTGACAAATGTCCATTTTCAGCGGAGGCCCGGGGAGAAGCTCCAGTAATACAGTTAATATACATGATAAAGTAGAACTTGGTATACAAAGTATAATACGTACATTACAAGACTAATAAGATAGGATTTATAGACTGTCATAGTAAAAGGGCATTCGAGAAAGTCCGTTACATTCAGTACTTTTTATACAATAGAGAAAAAAAAATACATTTAATACATTCTAATGTCTGACCAACCTGGAACCAAACATCAAAAGTTAAAGAAATTCTCACATATTAAGGTCACAGACCCCCCCCCCCCAAACATGGAAACCTAGGTTCCATTTTATGGAGTAGGACACTTTCACTCTGACAATGCCTTCAAACCAGGAGTCCAACCATTTAGATAAATGTACAATTCCCATTAATGGATTGATGAAGGGAAACACTTTTCTCATGGTGCAGTATCACAATTTTATTTTCAGCTTAATGGTATACAGAATCCTTGCATGAATAGCAACTACCTCCTATATATATATATATATATTAACCTTCTGAACTGGTTAAAATGAATTTTGATTGCATCATAACAACCTCTGTTCAGTTTTGCAAAAAGAGTAGCATTTCATTTTTGCAACCAGTTGGGTTTTGTAGGAAACATGCAAGTTAAGCGCATTCTCCTTTCTTGCAGACATGGCATCAGCCTGAAACACTAACCTGCAATAATAAAAAAGTGCATGTACATTCTTTATTTCCAGTTTGACTGGTGAGATCCATTGGGCTCAGAGCCTGTTTTCAGTTGAGGCCTGGGGAGAAAAGCTCCATAATACAAAGTACAATACATAGTTGCAAAGGCACTAGTTAAACTACTTGTAACTAAGAATAGCAAAACTAAGCAGTTAAACTGCAACATGAAGTAAAATATAATATATATATATATATATATATATATATATATATATATATATATATATATATTTACTGGTTGAGAAACAGTAGTAGAGTTAAATTTGTACAGTGGTTTGAAACATCTGAGAATGGTATAAAAGTAACATTAAAATAGGGTTAATCCCTAGTGTGCAAGGAAGAATGAACCTTGTGTGTAATGAATATTTATGTATTAAGCAGGTTAGGTAGGTACAGTGCAATTGCACTTCCATAAGGTAAGAATGGAGCTGGGTTTTGAAGAGTTCAAAATTTTCAGAGAATCTTGGAGAACGAGGGAGTTCCATTTTTTGGCTAAGGAAAAGGATAGGAGAAGCTGACCAGCTGGACGATTGTTTGTATACAGATTAGATTCTGGTGGGCAGATTGTAGAGTTGTGTGTGGGGTGTATAATGGTAAGATGTTTTAGTGCTGGGCATTTAGTTGATTTAAAAATAAGCTTGTGAGCGGTGGTAAGTTGGCGGTAGTCTGGGTAGTTGGGAAGTTCTAGCCATTGCAGCCAGTAGAGGTATACAGTAATGAGTGGAGTATTTGGAGGTGGTGGCCAACTTTGAGATTTTATTGTAACAGGATTCTAGTTTAGAAGAGATGAAGATTGGCTGGTTAGTAGGGGAGCGCCATACATTAGTGAAGGTAGTGGCGAGGGTCTGCCTTGTTGAAGGGGAGAGGAAGTGGGAGTTTCTGTACAGCATGCCAAGTTTCTGATGGGTTTTCTTAATATTTAGCTGAACATGGGTATCAAATTTTAGGTGTTGATAGTAAACCCAAGAAGCTTAGCAAAAGGAACAACTTCTATAGTGCATGGCTGATAATATTGGGAGAGATTTTGAGGGAGAGAATAGTAGGATTTTTGATTTGTTGGCATTCAGAGATTTTGAAGCATCCAGTTCGTAGTTGAGAAGGCAGTTTGAGTTTGTTTGGAGATCAGGGAGGTTAGAAGCAGAGCAGACCAAAGTTGACCAAAGGTTCATTGGAAAACAAATGTAAAATAAATAAAGTACTAGGTTAGCTGCCCTTGTGGGCCATTTTAAGCCTAGCCAATTCCCCTTTGTGTTTGAAGTAACTTATCCCATTTGGTTAGACTGGTCTTGACCATCCCATGGTCCATAATTGCAGATTACCCCTAATAACTGGGTTCATACTATAGATAATGGAGGGGATCAGTGCATGGGATAAAGCATTTAGGAGCTGCTTGTCCATTAGTTATTCCTAAATGCAAAGTTAGGTTGATGGCCTATAACTCCTAGTTCATGTATGGTGGAGAGAATATCCCAGTTATTCCTAACACCACCACATACTATGTGGATGTATTCCTAACAACACCACATACTATGTGGATGTCACTCGCATAAGTCAAGGGCATCCTCACCTTATCAGCATCATGCCTTTGTATACTACTAAGACTTGTGGTGCCAACTATATCGAAAACCTCATTACTAGAAGGAACCTTGGAAAATTAAGGTTTACATCTCCCTTGCCTTTCCACGCCAGGCCTCCGCAATCTGAAAATCAATAACATTACAGTTATAACCTCTCTAAATTCTTGCTTAATCTGTAGGGCACCAGTCAACTTGGTGTCATCACTGTGCAGTCTCATAACACAAGATCTGCCCTCCAAGTACATTCAGCTTGGTGTGTTTTGGGTGCATACTGCTATAATGTAGCACATTGTTCTTCCTTGCACTCTTCCTGTACATGGCCGTAGACAGTATGGACATCTTTAGTCACCTTGACGTCTAAAAATCTCTCTACAGCTGAATATATGTAAATCTCAGTTATTCAACTGTTACTCTGTGCCCTGCCATAACAAAAAAAATCCACATCACTTATACCATTTGATAGAAGTACAATAAGCATTATTGGAGAGCACATACTTGGTTTCCCAATTAACCAAAAGTAGGTTAGCGTAGCTGTTGGCACATGCTGTGCCTATAACCACACCAACCTTCTGTAAAAAATCATTGCTAAAAATGAACCCATGCTCAAGAATGATCTCCAGCAGTGTACATATGAGGTTCATCTTAGTAATGTTCCCACAGAGTAGTTCTCTAACATTATTTATACCCCAATCATTGGGGATAATGGTGAAGAGACTCTAGAGTGTCAAACGGGCAAGGACCCAAAAGTTCCATGTAATCCTTTAACTCGCTGAGAACTCTTTGGTATCTTTCAGTACAGTGACCATTTAAAACCGCATGTAGATTTTTGTTCTACAAAAATTGAAAAGCTCAGTGACCCAGCCCTTACTCGAAACAGTCTGTCACATTGGGGGGGTCAAAAGATTCTTGCGTACTTTGGAAGACCATACGCTATAGGAACAGGGTACTCAACCTTGAAGTACCCAACTGTTCAGAAATCATACCAGTTATGAGTAGATCAAATATTAAACTGCTTTCTCAATGACACCTTTCAAGAGCTGTGCAGATATAATAGCATATGTACTATCACTCAAATGATTCAACATACATTCCATATAGTTATCTTTATAACAATAACACCCCCCTTTGTCTGCTGGTCCATATCTCAATGCTACTTTAAGTTCAAGTAAGGCTTCTGTTTCTGCAGCTGACAAATTAGCAAAACATTTAGTATGTCAAATTTCTCCAATTGCTCGTCACAGATGTCAACTCAATTGTGGGATTACTAGGTGGTAAAAATGTACTTGGTTTTTTAAAAGCACAATCTTTATAGTTAGAATTGCTGAACATAGTTTTGAGAGAGTTCTAACAAATAAATGTAAGTCTTTAAGAACTTCTGTCAAATCCGCTTTCTGGGCCGGAACAAAAGTCAAGCCATTTAAAACAGTTGCGTTTCAGTTGGCGTCCTACATACAATGAGTTCGCATCTTATGGGAACATGGTGAATACAATGACAGAAGCACTGCCATTGTCTAACCATTCGGGCAATAATTTGCCTCAAGTGACTCATTCTGAATGTGACGAGGTCACTGCAGGTTGCAGTTTTAAATGAGGGTAATGAGGTTTCCGCTAAACCTAAATCCCATCTGGTTCCTTGCAAGAGCCCTAGTAGGACTGGAGTCTAGGGTTATCTGGCTCTGTACAGGGACATTTTTTATTGAAAGATCCCCTTCCAATAAGGGGCAGGTCCAGGAATTGCCCACAGAACCCACGAATGTGGCGTTTGCACAGAGGAAGAAATGACTAGGGCAGGAAAGAGACACAAGCAGATTTAATTCTTCTGATGTTGACTATGTTCAGCAATTCTAAAGATGTTTTTTTTTAAATAACCAAGTACATTTTTATCACCTAGTAATCCCACAATTGAGTTGATATCTGTGACTAGCAATTAAGGGAGAAATTTGTTTAACAAAACTTAGTATGTTCGTCAGCTGCAGAAACAAAAGCCTTACTTTAGTAAGTAGCATTGTGATACAACCAGCAGACAAAAGGGGGTGGTATTGTTATAGATAAAGATAAGTATATGGAATGTATGTTGAATCATTTGGGTGATATAGGTAAATTATACTATATCTGCACAGGTCTTGAAAGGTGTTATTGAGTAGTTATTGAGAGTACAGTTTTTAATATTTGATCTACTCATAACCGGTATGATTTCTGAATCATTATTTGAGTACTTCAAGGTTGAGTACCCTGTTCCTATAGTGTATGGTCTTCCCAAAGTACACAATCTCTTGACCCCCCCCCCCATGTGACCTATTTCGAGTAAGGGCTGGGTCAATGAGCCTCTTGAATCTACATGCTGTTTTAAATGATTGTCGCACTGTATTGAAAGATGGTTTTCTCTGAGTTAAAGGATTACATGGAAGTTATTTTGGGTCCGTGCCTGTTTGTGACTCTAGATGGTCTCTCCACCGTTATTCCCAATGATTGGGGCATGGAGAATGTTGGGGATCTACTCTGTAGGAACAACATTACTAATAAGGTGAACCATGTGCACTGCTGGAGATTATTCTTGAGCATAATGTGTTCATTTGTAGCAATTTATTTACAGAAGGTTGGCGTGGCTATGGGAACAGCATGTGCCAACAGCTATGCCCACCTATCTTTGGTTAATTGGGGAAACAAAGTATGTGCTCTCCAATAATGCTGATTTAACTTCTATCAAATGGTATAAGCGATTTGTGGATTGTTTTGGTATGGCAGGGCACAGAGCAACAGTTGAATGAGTTTTTGTTCTTTTTTTTTTTTTTTGAACCAGTTGAATGGCTTTTTAAGATTTACATATAAATATTCAGCTATAGAGTTTTTTTTAGACTTCAAGGTGACTAAAGATGATGTCCGTACAGGAAGAGTGTAAGGAAGAACAATGTGCTACATTATAGCAGTATGCACCCAAAACGCACCAAACTGAATGTACTTGGAGGGCAGATCTTTCGTGTGATGAGACTGCAGTGATGACACTAAGTTGACTGGTGCCCTACAGATTCTTAAGCAGAGAGGTTATAATTGTAATGTTTTTCAGATTGCTGAGGCCTGGCATGAAAGGCGAGGGAGATGTAAACCTTTTTCCAAGGTTCCTTCTAGTAATGAGGTTTTAAATACAGTTGGCACCACCAGTCTTAGTATACAAAGGCATGATGCTGATAAGGTGAGGATGCCCTTGACTTATGCGACTGACATCCACATAGTACGTGATGTCATTAGGAATAACTGGGATATTCTCTCTACCATACATGAACTAAGTTATAAGCCATCAACCTAACTTTGCATTTAGTAATAGGTCACTCAATCGGCTTTGCTACAGGTCTCATTATTCCCAGTCTTGTACTTTGTCCAAAAGGATCGGGACATATATCTGTATATGTATGGCATGTATGCATGTACACAGGTGGGCAGTTTGTACATCCACTATTAGGATTCAAAATAGAAAGTGCTTTTTATGCTGATTGCCAAACTAGAAATGTAATACACTTTTGTTAATGCACACTACTTTTTTTTCATTTTATATAGGTAAAACCAACAGGGCATTCAAAGATGGGATCCTAGAACATCTTGGGGATATCAAGAATGCTAAAGAAACCAGTGCTTTAACAATGCATGTAGCTAAAGGGCCAAGACACAGATTTAAGTTTTTAGTGTTTGAGACTATGCATAGTACCATGAGGGGAGGTGATTTGGTTAATAGAACTGAATCCAGTGAGCAATAATGGATTTATATGGTTTCAAGCTGTTAGACCCCCTAGCCTTAACAGTAAAGTTTCATTGAAGTCTTTTCTTAGAGCCAGGGCTCTTAAACACTGAATTGTTTCATGTTATGATGATTTTATTATTGAACTGAAGTTTAATTTTTTATCAAGTATTAGATTTACCATTATGTTTTACATTTTCGTAGGAGTTTTACATTTTGCCACTTGTGTATTAGAGTTGGCCTAGTACCCATATGTTGTATGCAATTTTTGTGCGATTTTAATGTTTATAATTGTATAATGTAAGTCCTTCACAGATGTCCAGCATCATACAGGTTAATTATGAATTCTATTCTTCTGTTCATTTGGTTCATTTGTATGTTTAAAAGGAATTATTCTAATGTCATTCTTCAGTTTGGTCTGATGAAGCAGATATCTGTGAAAGTGCTTACCTTATTGAATAAATTATTGTGAGATTGTCTGCCATGTGGGATCAGTGTGCTTAGTTTTGATTTGTACAGATACTTGGATTTAAGTGTATTTATGAAGTGTTGTGTTAATGTATCGAGTGGGTTCTGCTGGACAGGGACAATGTACATGCCAGGCTGTATTGTTGTAACTGATTCAATATATTTTTGACAGAAGACATGAAGGGAAGAGGATAAGCCCAGCCTACCTTAAAAGAAATGGCCTGAAATTAAATGACTTGGTTTAGGACCACCATTTCTCACATGTCTGAATGCAGCCAGAAACTCGTCTGTGCTACCCCAGGGTGCCAGAGAATAGCTCATTTTTGCAGGAAGTGTGAAGTGTTGGAATTGTTTTACAGCTACCAGATGCTGCAGTAAAACCTTAGAGTTCTGTGTATTGACTGTGCCAGATCCTGTCTCATTTTCTAGTGGGGGGGGGGGTGAGGACCACAGAGTTGAGTGACCAGATGTGATGTCATTCTGTAGCCAGCACTGAAATTGTACTAATGGGAGATGTGCGGTGTGTACTTTCTTGGGACCTGATAATGCACTCTTCCATCTTGCCTTGCTTTAGTAACTAGGGAACAGTAATTCTTCATTGAAAATGGAGATTAGCAAATGTACTTTTTCTGTATCCTGTTATTTCCATCTGTGTTTTTTATATTTCCTGTGATTTGAAACTTGTTTATTGAAAATAGTGTTTTCATGTTTATTAAATGTCTAAAGCCTTCATTGTGGCTGGTATTTTAGAAAGTATTTAACCTTTGAACTTGCATTTATTTACTGGCACTGTAGCTGCACATTCCTGAAAGTCTTGCTGCTTGATTGGCACTGCCATTTGTATGGACAGAATGGACCGTATTTTTCAGATGCAGCTCTCTGCACAAACTACAATTGCCCTTGAGAGCACGCACGGAATGCACATTCAGTCCTGGGTCTGGGCCTCCTCTCCAGACCCTAAAGACTCCCCAGTGACTAGTACAGAGCAGCATCCTTGGCTGGGTGTCCAAGCAAAGTGCTCTGTGTCCCTGTTCAAAGTAGCTGTCACACGTACTCAAGGTTGGTATTTTCACACACACCTGGGAAAGACACAGCTCACCTACTCTTGACACTTCCACCCAGCCACAATAAAGGGTTTAGATGTACAGTATTCACTTTTTATTAAATACTTTTTGCAATAAACCCCAGAGTTTCATTCACAGTAAATGTGAAAGCAGATGGGAAAGAGTCAAACTACATTTAAGCTAATCTCTCCATATTTCTCTGACTGGATTACCGCTAGTTACTAAAGAAAGGCAAGATGAAAGTGGATGAGTGTCTGTCAGGTCCCAGAACAGTGCACACCTCATTTCCCACTAGTATTCAAATGCAATGTTGGGAATGACATCACATCTGGTCGGTTGACTCTGGTTCCCACACTACCTTTTCAGTAAAAACTGAGCCAGGATCTGGCAATGTCACAATACACACAACTGGGGGTTTTCCATGTTAGAAACTGCTCAAATTTTAACAAGCCTATGTCTTGATAAGCTAACAAAATGAGTTTGTTTTACTTTACAGTACAGCATCCCTCTTTCCTAATCTCTTTTGCTGGCTGATCACATACCTCTCAAATGTCCCTGATTTTGATTCTTATTTTAGCTCTGTCCCTCTAGATCCCTCCTAAAATGACCTTTTGGAGAAAAGGTAATTACCCTTGATACATTTCTGAACCAAAAGTTAATTGTCATTTATTTTATTTGGTCAATGTCTCAAGTTAATGATATTTGGTCAATGTCTCAAGTTAATGATATTTAGTCTCTCTCTGTCCTTGAATTTATTTCTGGATTTCTCCCCGATTGTGTCCAAGATGTGACTGCTATAGCCAATCCTGTAAGAAATGTGCTCCTTGCATACCTTTTGAGAGCTTGAACTGTTACCAGGTTTGTGCACAATACTTACTTGCCCAGCTTTAAAGGATATGGCTGAGTGACGCACTGTTGCAATAAATCAGAATTAAGTATTTTTTAAGTTACTGCTTTGCCACCTACTTTTTGGCATTTTCCGGCTTGCTAAAGTTTATATCTGTAACAGTACTTGGAACACATCTAGAGCCTGTTTACTGCATTTCCTGTGTTGCACTTAATTTAAAATTTTTTTCTCTAAAAACTGCATTTTACCTGATTTTGGCCTAGCACTCAAGTGTGGGGTCATTTATTGCACTGTTGTGATTATTTTGCTGCTTGTGTATCTCTGCTACCTTTAAACTACAACAAAAAGAAAAAAAAATCTTGCTTTCTTCCCACTTTCTGAAAGTTAAAGTTCAGTTACAGATTTGCTGTTCTGAACTGTTTGGAAGTTTCTAGAAGGCCAGTGCTTGCTTGGGCTAAAGGGAAGTCTGTTCACCAGTGGGAGTGGTTAACGCTGAACAGCCTGCCTGTCCCTGGAGGAGTGGTTACTACCTAGAAGCTGTAGTTTTATTGGCCATTTTGGGTCCATTCTAAACTCCTTGATCTCTCTCAAAACCCTTCAACTCTGTTTTTGCGCGGTTTTGCGCACTGAGCAGCATCGGGCAGGGCCACCTAAACGGTTTAAAAAAACTATTCCGGGCTCCAGAAAGTCTGCTCTTCACTTTTTCCCTTAGAACTGTTCAAACTCTCAAAGTAATTACTCTATTCTCGTTCTAAAGCCCTGCACTTGCTCAGCTCTTATAAGGAAACACTAACTAAAGCACTACACCCTCCTTGACTTCTCATAAGTATTAGGCTCCCGATTGGTCCTTACTGATAAAGTGAAAAATCAGTTCCCTTCCCTAATCTGATCAGTAACAAAACAAGTTCCCTATACTAATCTGGTATGTCCAAGGGTCAGTTTCAATGTTACTCTCCAGTCCAGCTGGTGAATCTGGGAATTTTGAGGCAATGTTACAATTGCCTTATGTACACAGACAACCCTCTTCTCCTTCCAACAAACTCCAATACATGTGAGATGCAGTTACACAGCCAAACTGGAGGCAGAGCTCTCTCAACCCAAGACTGGCACAGTCAGTCAGGAGGAAAAGGTAACCACCCTCACCACAAATCCAGTCTCACACAGACCTATTGCATCTGCATACCCAACACATAAACACACAAAAACATACTCTGAGGCTCTAAATAAAAATCTGCCTAAACAGCAAAGACCTCCTAAGCAGATATCCAAGCAACAGCCACCCCTCAACAATACCCACAAATCACACCTCACAAAATCAGTGTGCCTCAGTCATAGCCCTAAGGCCAAATACACTTGTTATTGGGGACTCTATTGTCAGGCACACTGACGTCCTGCTCACCAGACTGAACAAGGTCACTGTAAGCTGCCTGTCGGGTGCCAGGATCTGCCACATAATGCAAGCACTCAGGTCACTCCAAAGCAAATACAAGTATGACTCCATTTTCCATGCTGGTGTGAATGACCTGAGACTTGCCTCCCTGGACTATATGAAAAGAGACAGAGGAGTTCTCTGACCATGTAGCCCAGGCTGGTATGACCCTGACCTTTAGTAGCATCTTGCCCTCACCAAGAATGATGCCACAGTATAAAGACAAAATGATCAGTTTCAACAATTGGCTAAACTATTGGTGTCATTCAAAGGGGATCCAGTGTCTGTCAGCCTGGGATGACATGCTTGACAAGCCATATTGCTTTGCTAGGGACGGCTTGCACCTGTCACCCTTAGAATTTCGTATTCTGGCCAAGGCTCTGTCCACCCCAAAGGACAAACCCACCTCCATAGACACCCCAAGGATAAAAAAAAACTAAAGGTGATGCTACTCAATGCCAGAAGTCTAAACCTCAAGGTGCACGCACTCGAGGCTCTCCTCCGTATGGAGAAAATCTGTCTGTGCAGTAACAGAAACCTAGTTCAAGGCTCCTGAGAGCACCCCAGCACTACCAGGTTATAACTCGTACCATGTGTTTCAGCCCCAAAACTCAGACCGAAGCACAAAAGGATGGGAAGTATTTATATTCATCAGATACCTACACCTCCAGGTTAGTGGCACTGCACGAAGCATCGGAAACCATCCATGTGCAACTAACAGTGGGCAAAACTGCCTTTCAGTTTGTAGCCTGCTACAGAACACCCTCCCTATTACAGGAACCCCACTTGGCATTCCTGAAACACTGGAGAATATGAAGGTCTCTCCAAACACTGTTATTGGGTGACTTCAACTACCCAAACATTGACTGGGAAAACTACTCAAGCCCAACCACCCTCGCCCAACGGTTCCTTGAATTTATAAACTCTAATGCAATGGAACAACTGGTCACCACTCCCACAAGAGGGAACAACATATTGGACCTGGTCATCACCAACATGGGGACTCTATGTTCCACACCAGAGGTAAACCCCTCATTGGTAAGATCAGACCATAAACAAATTTCCCTGGACATCCATATCCCGTCCCCATCCCCAGCCAAGGAAATCACTAAAGAATTTCTCAAAAGCCAACTTTACACTTCTCAAGGCTGAGGTGGAATCCTTCAAAGCCCCTGGGCCAGAGGATAATACAGCCCAATCTGCAGAATCCTTTACAAATGCATTCTATGAGCACCTGCAGGAATGCATGGATCGTGCTATACCAAATAAAACCAAGACTCTCTTCTCCAAAAACAGGAGACCGGTCTGGTGGACCCCAGCCACAGGAGGAAGCTACTACATGACAGAGCAAAATCCCAAAAAGGAAAGGCATCTCTGATCAGTATTGGCAAGAAACTTCGATCCCTCAATCATCAAAGGCCAGTTTCGAAATAAAAATTGCCCTAGACACTAAAGATAATCACAAGGCCTTTAGTTATGTCAGGAACATGGGTGGAAACTCCCAGATATGCTCTGAATTGTTGCATAACTGTACAAAATAGACCGAACCTACAGACCATAGCCAACATCCTGACAGACAGATTCAGCGCAAACCTCCCCCACCCCCACCCCCAAAGGAGCAAATGCCTATCCCAACTGAATGTAACCTCCCTGACATCACAGATGCACAGGTGAAAGCTGCCCTCTCCAAAGCAAAAAACACAGCATCTATGGGACCGGATGGTGTCCCAGGCTGCGTCTTACACGAGCTCCAAGAAGAACTGAACCCTCACATTAAGTCCCTGTTCAAACTTGGCCTTACTACAGGATATGTACCCAAAGAATGGCTTACAGCTACAGTGGTCCCACTCCACAAAGGTGGTGCCACAACAGACCCCGAGAACTATCGCCCCATAAGCCTGACTAGTCTGGTCTGTAAAGCTATGGAGTGTATTATCATGGAACTCCATAAACAAAGACATTGGGAGCCTCCAGACACTGGACCCTACCCAATTCTGCTTTAAGGGCAGATCTTGCCTCTTAAACTTAGTTGATTTCTTTGAAACAGTTACCAAAGCCATAGATGAGGGCAAGCTAGTCCACACAGCCTACCCGGACCTCGCAAAAGCCTTCGATGCAATACCCCACTCGGGAATCATAAATAAGCTTACCAGCTTAAATATCAACCCCTATATCACAAGATGGGTTGCAAACTGGCTCAGAACTCACATGGTCAGAATCACAGGTGCCATGTCTGAATCCAAACCAGTTACAAGTGGCATCCCACAGGGCTCAGTTCTGGGACCTCTTGTTCTGTATATACTTCTCTGAGGTTCAGGCTAACTGGGGGGGGGGGGGTTATGGCTGACAAAGTTTGCAGATGACTGCAAACTGGGGGCCATAATCCAATTCTCCAGCTGACACAAGCCTCCTCCAAAAGGGTCTGAGACTGATGCTTGGTGCCAGAGCCACGGCCTCAAGCTAAATGCTAAGTGCATAGTCATCCTCTTTGGGAAAAACAAGGTGCCCACAAATTACCACATAGGTGGTAATCCATTAAGTACGGAAGAAGTAATTAGAGATTTGGGGACCAACATAGATGGTAATATCTCCTTTGATCACGTTGCTAAAGTGGTTAGAAAGACCTTCTATATAGCCCACCTTATCACGAAAGGGATCGCATCTAGATCAAGAGGTTATTATGCCCCTCTACTCATCACTCATTGGGCCCATAATTGAATACAATGCCCCTTTTGGGATGTACCTTACCCGACACCTGCAGCAACTGGAGACCCAAAAGTACCTCACCAAGAGGATCATGGGCTACAAACAGATGTCCTATGCAGCTAGACTAAAACTCCAGCTCTACTCAGTTGCTTACCGCCTACTCAGAGGCGATCTATGCCTGACGTACAAAGCCATGTCAAACCCAGAATTAATTGACATGCTCCACCTCAAAAAAATCCAAGGCCCTTGGAGCTACACACTCCAGGGACCTAAACCTTGGCACAAAAATAAATAGGACATGCTGGAGGGACAGATTCATTTCCCAGAGGTTCCCAAATTCATGTTAGACATAGCCCCTCACTGACCCTCTTCAAGCAAAGTCTGGACGCATGGATGGGAAATCGCAAATTCACCCCTGGGATCTCTTCTGTGTCCCTGCTAGACAGAGGCACAGTAAACTAATCTTAAAAGGGTACCTTCTGTGACCTACTTTAGAGGCACAGTAGGCTAATCTCCAGCAAATGCTCCTACTACTCTTTCTAGCATTCATTTATCTCACGACCTACAATTACTCTCTACAAAACATCCCCCCACCCAGAAATCCACATCCATCACCATACCCATCCCACCTAATTACCCCCTAACAATAAGCCCTACCCTATTCAATACCACAGCCATAAGCCATACCCATCTAATACACATCAACAACCACCCCAAATCAACTGCAACAAATAAATATATCAAAATACTACAAAAGCTAGCAAAACTAATGCAAACAAACCAACAACTACTATTAAGGGATGGTGATATCCACCCAAACCCAGGTCCTTACGATACAAATCTCTTAAAACACAACAGCTTCCTAAACTCACACAAATTAATACCAGGCCAGCTAATAGTATACTCCTAAATCTAAACATCAGGAGCTTAAACTAAAATACATGAACTTCATAGCCTAATCACACTATCACCCTGACATAATCTGCTTAACAGAAACCTGACTAAAACCATCTACCAAAGACACAGAAATCCTGACACCTAGGTATAGTATCCTTAGACAAGATAGACTGAAAAGAAGGGTGGTGGCATTGCCATGCTTTACAAAAATACACTTACTATAGCTAAAACAGAGTTACCAATACCTCCCATGGACAAAGCAGAAATACTATTGACTACTCTCAAGATAGGCAGCAATAAAACTATCAACTTAGTAACGGGTTATATCCCCCAGGCAATATCCCTATCATGGAAAGTTTATTACAATGGCTATCCCAAACCTTACCACATGAGACTATTGTATTAGGGGACTTTAACATTGACTGGCTAACCTGCTCTTCCCAAGCTCCCACTAATCCATATCAACCTAGCTTCCTTCTCTCAACTAATCAAAGAACCCACTAGGATAACCAACAGTAATAAAAAAAACTCTTCTAGAATGGATTTTACTAAATAAAATGCCTTCCTCCTACCTAGCAGGCACACTTCCTGACTCACTAAGCGACCATCCAGCAACCCTCTTACTTGAACACAACTCCCACCACCCCCAAACCCCTATACTCACAATTAGGAACAAAAAACACTAACTATCAAACTTCTTAAATGACCTAAAACTCTACAACTGGTCCCAACTATATTACCTGCCACTAGATGAAGCCATCTATCACTAACTCCACATGCCTAAAAATATTAAATAGGCATGCTCCAGAAAGAACTACCAGAGTTGAGACCAAAACAGTTCCATGGCTAACTAAGGAAACAAGACAAAAAATAACAAAGGAACAGAGCCTGGAAAATCTGGAGATCCAACAAAACACCAGTACACAGCAAGCCTACCAACACATTAGAAATCTAACCAAAAGACTAGTCAAGCAAGATAAAAGAAATTACTTTATCAACCACCAAAATCAACACAGGAACAACCCAAAAAAATTCTGGGCAGGATTAAACAGGTTACTATGCCCTGGAAAAATCACCACTCCACCCCCAACAACCGGGTTAATGAAAGAAAACATAGCTGAATCATTCAATACTTTCTTTACTGAGACCATTCTTGCCCTTTCACAAAATCAAACTTGTACCAAAACTACTATTATTGACCCCAAACCTAATAATAACCCAACTTTTAAGCTTCAACCCACCCCAACCTCCTAAATAAGAAAATTACTCTCTCAATTAAAACCAACAACACTAGGAGTAAACTCCCTCCCCAACGAATTCTTAACTGGCAGCAACAGAAATAGCCATACCAGTCTCTAATAATAAACGGGTCCATCTCTGAAAGCTCAGTACCCCTGATCTGGAAAACAGCCTATATTATACCCCTTCATAAAGGGGGCAATTCTTAAGATACATCTAACTACAGGCCAATAGCCATCCTATCCCCACTTGCTAAAATACAAACAATTAATCTCCCACCTTATTAAGCAAGATCTTGTATCCCAAACTCAACATGGGTTTCGCCCAGGTCATAGCACAACCACTGCCCTGCTAGCATTCACTGATACAATTAACCACAGCAGAAATAATGGCAAATTTTCTGCTGCCCTTTTCCTAGACCTGTTAAAGGCATTTGACATGGTTAATCATGAAAAATTATTCTCCCAACTTTCTATCTTGGGACTAGATAATTTGGCTATCTCATGGTTTAAGAACTACCTCAGCTATAGACAACAGGCAGTACTATGGAACTAACTTGTCTCCACTCTTACCTGTGACACTGTGTACCTCTGGGATCCATACCGGGCCCCCCTACTATTCCTAATTTTTACTAATCTCCACACAGCTGTAAATAATTCAAACCTCATCCAATACGCTGATGACTCTGCTATAATATGCAGTGCCCCTACCCTAGCAGACCTACACAAAATAACCCAGGAAAACTTTCACTCAGTCGAAATCTGGCTTACTGACAATGCCTTAATACTCAACCCCAAAAAAACTAAACTCATATTTCATCCTTCAGTCGCTACTGCCCCCTCCTCCTCCTTCTCCTTTACTATCCACTCAAACGGTACCACTATATCACCCGACTATCCACTCAAACGGTACCACTATATCACCCGACTACCACACAAAGCTCCTAGGTATCACCATTGATAATAAGCTCAAATTTGATGTACACATTAATCTGGCCATAAATACTAACAAAGCTGGGTAGTCTCTACAAACACAAATCATTCCTGACTCACAATGCTAGAACTACAATAGCACAAACACACCTCTCAGCTCTACTATATGCATCACCAATCTTAACCAACCTATCCAAAAAAGAAACCAATAAATTGACCTCCTGTTATCAGCCAAATTTGCCAACAGCTCCTTTAGAACTCATCACTGCCAAAATCTAAAACAATTGGATTGGCTTGAACTACCAAACCTACTAACCTATAACCAGCTGATCATCACACACAAGCTACTCTACCATCCAAACACAACACCTTCATTAAGTAACTTAATCCAACAGTACTCCTGTCCTAGGCAACTCCGCTCCACTAACAAATTACTGTTAGCAGTTACCAGATCTCACAATCATGCTGGTGACTCCCTATATTCTTCTTATATTGCCAAACTCTGGAATTCTCTGCCTACATCCTTAATGCTTGAAGCATCCCTCTCTAAATTTAAAATAACTCTCCGCTATGTCCCTGTTCCTCACCAGACTAATACTTTTATCTCCTATACCATTGTAACTTGCATGTTTTATCCTCATAAAACTTGTTTACCACAACTGAAGAAAGATGGCTTATCTGTGTTGATCTGTTCTATATATTGTTATTTAGACTTGTCTACTGTAACTCTCTGATGCTTAATTCCTTACTGTAAGCCCAATGGGCCTAGTTTAAAATAAGTATCCTGAATTATCTGCTTGTCTGTTAACTTGTCTCCTTGGAGCTTTTCTCCCCGGGCCTCCACTGAAAATGGACATGTATCCAGTTGGACTATCCCAGTCAACAAATGTAAAATAAATAAATCTAATAAGGAGGCAGAAGCCAAATACACTCTGGATAGGCTTATAAATGCCCTAGGGGAGATGGCCTAGTATCTACCTATGAAATCCATGATTAGCCAATAAAATGCTTTTATTTAGACAAACTTTCCAGAAAACGTATGCCACCAGACGTCTCTAAGTCAGCAATTGAATTCCACGGCACATCAAGGAAGAGTACCTTAACCTTCAGTTATTGAACCAGATAAACTTCATCTCTGTGCAGACTGTTTGGAAATCTCTTCTGCTTAAGAGACTTTCTTTACACATTTTCAAAACTAGTGTTAAGATGGTTGCATGTGCAGTGATGTCATTGCTGAAAGCAATGAAATACATGTCTTTAACTGTATCACTGTAATATGCTAAGCTTTTGTATCTATTTTATGTTGCAAATAAAAGCATAATGTCTGTCCAACCTGGATTGTTGGGGGGACCACACCATACCACGCCATGCTTTTTGCCCCATGTGTGAAGTTCACATCAGTGCTATTTTCTGAAGAGGACTGATCCAAGACATGATCCATTAAATTAGTACTAACATAGAGTAATGTGGACATTGGTGCAATTTGCATTTTAAAAATGTCCAGTATGCATAGTATAAAGATGAGATGGTCTTTTTATAAGAATTTTTTTCAGCTTCAGATATTTACTGGATGAGAAAAGGATACTCATGCCCCACTGCTACTCTGGATGTTCAGATCTCCTGCTCTGTAATTAGAGGTTTCTGGGGATTGCTTTTTTCTTGGTCTCCCGCAAGGTTCTAAAGCCATCCAATTTTATAGACTTTCTGATTTTATTTACAATTCTTTTTCAGGAGAATATGCAGTCTGGAAAAGGCTGTCTTTTTCTGGACCGTGTCCCTTAATTCCAGGTAGTCTTGAATTCCATATAGTTGACCACCCTACTTGGAGAGGAGACGAGTGATTGAGCAAGGGCTTTGACAGTAATGTCTGTGCTTTGAAGAGAGCTGGGTTGCAAAAATTTCTGTTCATTGGTGTTTGCTATAGTGTTACTCGTGAAATCTGTTACAAGTGTAGGAGGAATACTTAACTAGTTCCTGGGTGTAGAAGTAGAACATTCGTCTTAAGACTGCAATTTGCATAATTGTGTGAAGTCCTTTTCTATCTTGTGGTTATTGCTGGATTGTAGAATTATATTTGCATACGTAACCAGCTTCAGTTGTATTGGCTGTGGAGAATAGCAGGGGCGCACACCCAGATCCTTATGCATGCATGGAGTAGTCCAATTAAACTTTGTTCAAAAATCCTAGAATGATCAGTTCTGTAGATGGTCTCTGTTTTAAAAAAAATTTGTGGTTCAAATCTTTCCAGCTTCTTGAGCATTATGATTTACAAAATTCAAAGGCCCTGGTCATATCCACAAGGCCTGCAGGAATGAGACCTTTAAGTAAATGTCAGTTTCTGTAAAAGTGCTGAAGGAATTTTGTAAGCAATTTCAAGCATCCCACAGCAGTCCATAGCTGCTAATGTTTAGTTTTTCAAATTTTAGTGGTTGGGGAAATATTGGAGAATCTTTCATTTTCCTACCTTAAATCTATCGATGTGTGCTGTACACTAGATGGTACAGATGCCAAAGTTAATGAGCAATTGAAGATTTAGCAATGTCATCTGAATCCAGTAGGATGTGAATTTTGCATTGGAAAGGTAAATGCATCATTTCGATAATCAGGTCGAGGATCTTGTAAGAAATGTTTGACCACTTCTCATAATGCTTCATTAGGAAGATGACAATCATCGGCATAGTTGGGGGTTGAAGGATGCATAAGACTGCAAAGGTGGATAAGTAATTTAGTTTCTTTACTAGATCAGGGCAGTATTGATGCAGGTATGCACCAATGCAGTCTTCCAGGCCTTCCATGCATCATTTCTGAATCTCATTTTGTCTTTTAATTTCTGAAGTTAACCAGGAATATACCTCTGTTCTACACTCCCTTTGTCTCTGGGGCATAGAGCGTTTGGAATTGGAGTAAGAACTGAAAAAGGGGCAGATTCACTAAAGACATTGGGAAGTATCTTGATAGGAAGGTATCTGCATTGTCTATTTGTAATTAGTCTTTCTGTTGTCAGCCTGGTGGGGGACTATTTGCCCTAAGTAATTGTAACAAGTTGAGTTGTTACAAATTTGTAAGGTGAATAGTCTCCCTAGAGCACTGAATGAAGTCACCTAGTCTAGTAGTGTTTAGTTGGCCAATTTAAGTTTTACCAATATGTTGTGGAAAATTGGAATAACTCAAATCATTGAACCACAAGTACCTATATGACTCTGGCATAGTCCATGTGGGTGTAAATGACCGGAGACTTGCCTTTTAGACTAGACATGATGGAGCTTAGATGGTGTCCCATGCCAATACGAGCCTGGCACTGAAGCAGCATCCTAACTTTGATTCTGCAAAATTAGCCAATTAACTTTAATTGGCTTAGTTTTTTCATTCAAAGGGGATGGAACAATATTTGTCAGCCTGGGAGTTTTGACAGCCAATGCGGATTTGTTAGGGACGGTCTATCCCCCCCAGGCTTTTGAATATTTTCTAAAACCTTGTCTACCCCTATAGTGCCTTTTTTTAGGCTTTGCCAATCCTGGTACACCTTCCAAAATAGCAAAACCAGCCCAAGAAAATCTAGAGATATCGCTCCTCTCTAGTCTAAACTCCCTGCAAGCTCTCCTCCTAGCTAATGCAGACTTCTTTGCAGTTTGACATTATCTAAAAGCATGGAAGCACCATGGCTGTGGAGGGTGATGATGCCTTCCACAGTTTAGACCAGCACAGAAGGGACAAAAGGTGGAGGTGCCTTAACATCAAAAACTCATGTCCAGGCTAGTCAAACACCAATGTGCATGAGCTGCTCAATTTCCAGTTTACAATAGCTACAGTCCCATAACGTATATCCTTGCAAGCTGTAGGGGCCCCTTCCAAGTCCCAGGAAACCCATAACACATGTATTGGAAATGCACCCCATTCAGTCCAACACCATATTTATGGGCACCTTTACCTTACTATAAACAGAGTCTTTCATGACTCCAGCCATGCAGCCCCAGAAACTCCTGAACTTCAGCACAAACACCCTGGACCAGCTACCCCATATGTTCACTAGAGGGTGCGAGCATCTTTGACATGGTCCCCTCAAACATGGGAGAATATTGCACCCTCCCAGTGTAATGTCCTCATTGGTCAGGTTGGACCATAAAGTGGTCTACTTTGAAATAAAAATAAAGCTTAGGACACCAGTAACCCTGATACTTTTAGGAATTATTCTAAGGCAAAATATCTACTGTTGAGTGACACCCTGGCAGAATTTCATGCCCTCCTGAACACTGCTGTTTGTATAGAACTGTTTAAGGAAACAGTCTAATCATGTTGAGGGCTGCAGAGATGGTTGTACCTATCAAGAATAAGCTCAGGACAAATTAAAAAAAAAAAAAGCACCGTGGAAGAATCCCAGTATCAGTAAATTGTACAATAAAAGGAACTTCATGGTAAAAATTTGCAAGCGCAATGCCCAGCAGGACAAAATTTGCAAGCGCAATGCCCAGCAGGACAAAAAATTCTCTCCAATCTAAACAAGCACATCTGAGGACTAATCAAGCTTACCAAAGCCAAATGTGAGGCAAAAGTAGCTTCCCAGGCCAATGACCATCACAAGGCATTTTTCAGAAATGTCCAACTTCAAAGGCGATAAGTAATGTGCTGATCTAATTGCGAATGTAGCCACCTATGCCAAATCTGAAAATGTAGCAAATCTACTGGCAAGCTTTTTAATTTCAACCTTACTCCATGCCCCCCAGGACACTCTTCAGGAAATGCTGTCTACCATAACTCCCCAACGATTGCTAAGGAGCAGGTATCCATATACTTTCCAAGTTCAAGAATACTGCATCAATGGTCCTCTATTCCAGGGTGCCTCCTTAATGGCATAGAACGTGACCTGTCAGAACTACTAGAATTGCTATTGAACCACAGCCTTCAGATAGGCTTTGCACCAAGTGAATGGAGGAGTGCAGCAGTCCGCCCTCTGCACAAGAGTGGGACGTATAAATAGCCAGGTAATTGCAGATCCATAGCCTCCCATGCAAACTCCTGGAAAGAATTATGGAAAACAATGACCCAAGAAGCCTTTAGACACTGGATCCTACCCATTTGTCAACAGCTTGTCATGCCTACTCAGCTTGGTGGACACTAGCAATGGATGAGAGCAAAATTTAACACTGCCTACCTTGACCTAGCCAACGCATTTGACACAATACCCCACTTGGGCACTGTAGACAAAATTCACAAAATGGGCATAAACCCCTTTGTCACCCACTGGATAGTCTGCTGGCTCACATATGGGATGCAAGAAGTTAGGATAGGGAGTTCTACAGGTCACTTTTGGCATTTACATCTCTCCAGTCAGTCAATGTCTAGGATCTCTGGCTGACCAAGTTTGCAAACTATTGCAAGCTATGTGCAGTTCTAGAATTCCCCGGTGACACCAATGCCCTCCAAGAAGGCTGGACAGACCAGCAACTCATGCTAGAGCCACATTCTAAAACTAGCCAAAAAATGCTTAATGGTATCCTTTGGGAAGGCTGCTAACCCTGGAAACCACCACATAGATAATCCTTGGGAAGGCTGCTAACCCTGGAAACCACCACATAGATAATCCCACTCCTAAGAGTAGACTGGAGGGATTTGCGAACGCATGTAGATGGTTACCTGGCCTTTGGCAGCATCTGCAGTAGTCAGAATCATTTTACATCAGCAATTTTGAGTATGTCCTGAATTCTGGTCTTATCAGACCAATCACTGAGTACAATGACCCCCCTATGGTAAGTTTCTGACCCAGGCATTTGCAAACTTGAGCATCCACAGAGGTTCCTAATGGAGAATACATGTCCCCTCAAAGCCTGTTCTCTATCTCCTACATGTTGATCTATGCCTTGCCTACAAAGCATTCTGATACTGAGACCTATTGTGCACATCTGCTAAACATGGCATCCGAATTACCTAATCTTGGAACCTAAATCTCATCTGCAACCCAAATAAGACACACTGGAGGGACGGGTATGTCAGAATAATTCTCTGGAATAGACTCTCTTATCCAAGTGAAAAAGTTCTCCCCTAAAACAATTCAAGCATAACTTAAAAACCTGTGGATGAGGAATGAGACATTTGCCCTTGGTCTGTCAGCCATGTCTCTAGTAGAGAGGTAGCCTCTTAATGCTTTACCACCCATGATCTATCATAAATATACCCATTAAAATAACACTTGGTACCAGATCTTGTAAGATGCATTTAAGGAAGCATGACCTAGGCTTAAGGCCTAGTAACCACAATAGACTGACCCACCCAGAGATGACTGTGATCCGACCCATATCTGTAAGAACCCAGATGGAGAAACTTGTCATCCTTAGTTTGATGTGTATTGTGTGCATCAGTTACTTTGGAAGAATAATTTCAGTATAACTGCTCAATCACATCTCATATCAGATCTGTTATTGAATGTGAAGTAATTATCTGCAATAAAGTTTAAGGAGAAAATGTCATCCAAGTTTCTGAAATGGATAGGATGTCAGTATTTTAACTAGGCTTCAAGTTTGCCCATGTATTTTAGGCTGTCTGCATTTAGACAGGCAATCCTGAAGCCTTTGTTTCTTACAGGATTGGAGCTGCCTTGGGAGTATAACTGTGCTGGCCCTGGGTTAGGATTGGAGCTGCCTTGTGAGTATAGCTGTGCTGGCCCTGGGTTTGTTGGGGGTATCACCAGATTTAACTAATTTTAGCAAAGACTAGCTTTGTAAGAAAGATGTATATTTGACCTTTTGTAAGATGGTTTTCAAGATTTTTTTTTAACAGCAGTGCAGCAAATTGTGTACCAAAGGAAGAATTTAAGTGCATGTCAAATCTGTTGCAATTAAGCTGGTGCAATGGGCTTGTAACAGAGTAGTATACTGGTGTTAAAACTGCAATTAAAAGGGATGTCCTTAACAGGTAGCATCAGTGACCTGGGTAGCGCACTTAGTGCTGGGAAATGTCAGTAGAACCCACAAATTTGTGCATAAATTCCCAGTACTGACAATGCTATGCAGGATAAGGGGAGATGCTGCATCACTGTGTGCTTCTCATCGGATGAGAACTAAACCAAGGCCCCATCTGCCTCAGCTGGTGCCAACTCAAACTGTCTACTCCTTGGGGGAAAAAAATCCAGTTCTTCCACTGTCCTTTATTACAAGTTGCAATAAAATGAGTGACAAGTAGTATCTTGGATTTTGTGTTTTGGTGATAACTCTGGTTCCACAGGATCTTGTACATTCCTGCATTGGAGTTAAGGGGTCATGTAGTTAAAATCACAATACAATATATACCTT